>NC_133286.1:5884155-6184155 GCF_005239225.2 Populus alba | reverse complement strand
TTTAAGTTTTCTTTTTTATATATAAATGTTGTTTTAGCTTAAGCTATACATGTTAAAGCAATGGTGTATAGCCTGTTCGTTCATAAAATGGGTTTAGAAAACCAATTTTAAATTGATGTTTCATGAACATACAATCTATTTTAGGTTTTTTGGATTTGGTATTTCAGGCTTAATTTTTATGTTTTGATGTTTTTTTTTTTTTTTTTTAATTTTAGATTCAAACATGTTTGTGTATAATATTAAACCCTATATTTTGACCAATTTTGATCCATTTCTTTGCATAGAACCATTCCTTATGCATGATTAAATAATAATCTAGTATTTATTTGCATCAATAATATATTTATAATGGTTTTTAATCATAGGGTTTTAGTTTAGAACGAAAACCTATTTTGACAAAATCTTGATATTTAAAAGATAATCCAAGTGAATGGATACTAAATTATTGATACTTGCATGATTTTCAACATGTATGTGCCTATATTTTGACCAATCTAGTCTGTTTTGGGCTCCATATTGATGGGTTCATTTCAAGTGTTCTTAGTGTTCTTTATTTGTTTATGTGTTTGATCCGTTTTGTTCAAGCATTTTTGAGTTTTTGTGTTTTTTGGGTGTTTAATTTGTTTTTTTTTTTACTTTATTTTTGTTTTTGGGTTGTTTTTCAGGTCAAACCATAATTTTTTATTCGGTTTATGGTCGAACAAAAAATTTTAGGTCAACTCGGTCAGGTCGGGACAAAAAAATATTTTATATTTTTCTTGCATGTGACTAAAAATCCTAAAGTTATTTAATCATTTTTTTAAAAAAATATATCTAAAATAGTTTGACATGATTTTTTTTTTAAATATTGCATGGATTTTACAACAAGTTTGTAAAGTTTTAAAGGATATTGGCCTCCATTTCAAAAATACCAAAACATTTTATTTCGCTTCTCTTAATATGCAGGATTATGAACTTATACATAAGACATATTTGTGATATTAAATAAAAAGATTTTTTTTGTTGGCAGTATAACGATTATGTTTTTAATCTAAGAAGATAAGGATTTCCTTATTGAGATAGAATTTTCTTAAACTTTAAACAGACCAACGGTTATAAAACACAACTTTTTCCTTAGTTTATATCAGACAACTAAACAATGTGACTTATCTCAGATAAGACGTATTAGGGGTGTTAATATCTTTCTTTTACACAATCAGTCCTCTTACGTGGATTCTCAGACCAGTTAGGATTTCTAATGACAAAATACTAGATGACAACTCTTTTTTTTTTTTATTATTATTGATAAAGGACAATAATTCCTATCATATTCACCCACATCATTCACGACGATCCTGATCTAAGAGGATGATTACTGTGATGCCATACATATGCAACAATTATTCTTACAAAAACAATTATTGCCACATGATTAAATTTTTTTTTTGAAAGGTTCCCCGTGACACGAGATTATATATGTTGATTTGCATTTATTTCTCAACTTCTCAACTTAGTTTTTAGTTAGGATTAACAACTTTTTTTTTTTAATATTTATTAATGCTTAAGATTTTTTTTATTATTAAATGTACGAATCAGATTTATAGTTCACAGTTAAAAATTTCTTGGTATAAGAAAACACATTGACAATATCTTCAAATTTTTTATGTTTAATTTTTTTATCTTCTTGTTGAAAATATAGGTTAATATGTCTTTGCAAAATCACCATAGTTTTGTTAAAACAAATATATTTTATCCCTATTAAAAATTCCGATATTACTTAATCATATGCTTTTATGTTGAATATATTTGAAATCACCCACTTCCTATTAAAATAAAAAAAAATTCCATATATGCCCAAGTCAATGAAAGAAAAAAAAATCCAACTATTATTAGTGCTAAAAATAGGGTGATAGGCTTACTACGTGTAACAAAAATCATATAGACTATAATGACCTATTTTAGAACCAATAATTTATACTAAAAATTCGAATTGTTATTAAAAAAATTAAAGAGAAGGTGAATTCATTGTTTACTATAACTTTTGTTTTTTTAATTGTTTTTTTAAATTTTTTCTTTAATATTATGTTTAGTGGAGATTGGATTTAATGTTTGTTTCAATTTTTTTTAATGGAATTATCTCAGTCTCATGACAAAAATTACGATTTTATAGAATTAATCTAAGTTATCCGGTTTTATTTTTGGGTCCATTTTTTAATTGAATTTTTTTTTAATTTTATCTTTTAACATCATATTGATAAAAAATTTGGTTTTATAATTTGTTTTGATTTGTTTTCTGTGAGGTCATCCTAATGGGTCATAGGCTGATTTGGGGTTTTTTTTTTTGTCATTTTTAATTGATTTTTTTTCAATTTTATCTTTTCAAAATTGAGTTAATTGAGAATTGAATTTCATAATTTTTTTTTTATTTGATTTCTATGAGGTTATCTTAGTTTTATGACTTAAATTAAAAGTTTGAGAAGATAACACATATTGACTTGAGTTATTTTTTTTTTTTTTTAATAAATTGTTTTTCAATTTCATTATTTAATATTAGATTGATTGAGAATTAAGTTTCATGATTTGTTTTGACTTGCTTTTTATAGGGTTATCACTTTTTCAAGACCTGAGTTGTAGATTGAGAATTAACTTAGATTTTCTAGATTGATCTAATATATTATCATTTCAATATTAAAAAAATAATATATATCTCTTTATTTTCTTACAATCAAACTATATTTTACTAGTTATTTTTTAGGTTATTATTATTTTGATTTATAAAATTAATCATGTCATATCAAATTAATCCTAACACGATTTAAAACTTTTTTTAAACTACAAAATACATTTGTAAAGACTAGAAATTTTTAATATTAAAAAAATTAATACAACTCCTGACCCGTGACGAGTCAATGATACGAGCCATTCTTTATAAGAACTTATATTTGTCTTAATTGAGGTCTACAATTCAAATCCCATAATTCTAACTGGCTCATGTTGCCCAACGAAGACCATTCAAATGGGCCTCGTGCAAATGGACGACCTTTTGAAAGAGCAAATGAAAATTGGATCCTCCATTGTCTCCACTTTCTCCATCATACAATAAGACAATTAGCAAAAGTTATAATCAAGGGCAAAGATAATTTATATGTACCAAGGACCAACTTGGTGATAGATTATCTTTCCTTCATAGTTAGTGGTATTTTTGACCGGCTTATTTGTTAATTAATGCTCTTTTTTTCGAACACTTTTGGGAATGAATTTTTACATAAATTGTATTTCATTTCAAAAAAACCAAAGTGTTGATTTAAAGATTTGAACTTGGAAAAAAACATTATAATACCTTAATTAAAAATAAATTTGATACATAATCCGGATTTTAACTATAAAGAAAAACTAAATAAAAAATTAAACATAGAGCTGTGAAAACCTCAAGTTAACCAATTAATAGATTGATTTGATAAATTAGATTGGGTATTATAATTAAAATAAAACAAAAACAATTTTTTATATATATATTCTTATATATTGAGAGGTTAAATTGCACAATAAATTACAGACTTATTTTTATTACTGAAAAATGAAGCCTTTAAAACTGGAATATATTTGCTAAAGAAGGCTAGGATCACGAGCAAATTAAAAATATTTTCTTGTCCTTTCTCTCCTCTCCAATTGCCCCATCTTGATTGTTGAGTCTTTCAATTTTTGTGCATGATATTTTCTGTTTTTTCTCTTTCCGATGGAGCATTTCAGATCTAGGTCATGCAGGGAAGGGAGGATACAGGTGGAGGGATACCATGGAGACAAGGCGGCACCTGCAAACATGAAAGATTTGAGGTCTTATAGTGTCAGCAACGCGGTTTCTGCACAGCCAAATCAGCTGGGCAACGAAGTGAAGATCAAGAAAGGGAAAATCAATCTTGGGTCATTTTCAAAAAGATGGAGTTTCAATGATCCTGAGCTGAAAAGGAAAAGAAGGGTTGCTAACTACAAGGTCTATGCAATGGAGGGCAAGATGAAGGGGACCTTGAGGAAGAGCATTAGGTGGATCAAGGACACTTGCACCCAAGTGGTTCATCGATGGAGGTGATCCATGGCCGCTTCTTCCCCCCTCTCGCATGCCTTCCTAAAGACTACACTGCTTCAGTGTGTGAGCTGCGTTGTTTTGGAAGAGAGATGATGACGTGTGATGTATTTTCTGTTCTTGAGAATTTTAAATGCCATTATATATTTACAGCAAGTAGTAAGCTTTCGTCTTTGTGCTCCATGGAAGCCAAAATCTATGGGAATTGAGTTTTATGTATACACCGCCTTTGCTTGATATTTCACTCTCACTTGTGAGCAAGATCTAAACAGAGTGGACTGTTCCGAACATGGAATCTTTACCTTATGATCATCACTATTCTGGTTCTTGCTATATTTCTCCTCGATTCCAAGACCAAAAGATGCATCTGTTGATGAGATTGTGGTTGATTATCATATGTTTTTGCTAGTTTAGATTGCCTGTCTCGTAGTTCAAACAAGAAGCCAATTCTTGTTATTGACACCAAAAAAAAAAAATCAAAAGATTAAAAGCACAACTAATCTTTCACAGGTATCTCAGGAACAACAAGATGCTCTCGTGTTCTCTTGTTTCCTTTCCTGTTTGGTAATGTCATGTCTTTTTTTATATATATATATATATATATATATACATTTTTTCAAGCAATGGACAAGAACGTATCACGTCTTCATCCATGGCTAAAAAGCAACAATGAAGAGAAACAGAATCTCTTTCTCCTGTTATTTGTTACCTCCTGAAGGAGAGATATTTAATTTTGATCGTCAATGGAATTTATGCATTGAATAATAAATCGAATTTGATATGGGAGGATTTTTTAGGAAAAGTAATTTATTTTCTTAATTATATTTATTTTTTTAATTAAATACTATGCGTAATAATTTTATTTTTTCTAATTTGTTTATGGTTTTATTTTTTCAGGTTTTTTAGCTTGTTTATGTTGTTTTTTAAATTTATTTAAAAAATTGTAAATCTTTTAAAGAGAAGACTACATGTGGATTATTGAGAAATAAAATTTTGAATTAGGTTTTTTGGCATGGTGATCCTATTCGGTAGAATTTTGTGTTGTTTGTTATTATTGTATTGTTTATGTATGTGTTTATATTATAATCCAACAATTCCTAGTGGTTTTGATTAAAGGTCATAAATGATTTGTATCAGATCTCAAAGTTCTTGGTGGTTGCTAGCTCAATGTGTGCAGCTAGACAACCATGGTTGGAAGAGATTGCAGAATAGAACATGCTTGTGTAAGGGGGTATGAGGAGGTTCTTCCTCGAGGGAAAAACATTCAAGAGCTCGCATCTTATTTTCATGTACATCAGTTATTGTTATTAAGAATTTTAATGGTGTGACCCATAGTGAGGTAGCTCGTATAAAAGTGTTGTGTTAGGGAACCATGATGAGATGACCCGCATACAGGTGTTATATTAGGAATATATGATAAGCTGACTCGTATACGAAAGGATGTTCATAGTGAATGACGGTTGTTGACTAGAGTATGAACTAGAGGATAAGTCTCTTCCAATCCAGGAAGATTGATGAAAAAGTATTTTAGAAAAATAAATATTTTCCTTAAATATTTTTATTTTTTTCTATTCTATATTATTATGCTTTTCTAGGATTTTGTTTTCTATTTGAAGGGATTTGGTTTTTTCTATTTTATTTTTCCTATTTAATATTACTAGGTTTTTTTTATAGTTTGTTTTTTATACAAAATGTTGTAATAAGTTTTTGACAAGTGAGACATGAATGGATAAAAATAGAGTATTTTAGGTGTTTCCTCGATAGTTATGGTGTTCTTGATCTTTGAGAGTTTTGACTTGTAATAAACCTTGTTATTCTTTGCTTTCATCTGCATCAAAACAGAACATGTTCATGAAGATGAGAAGGTTCCTCTCCTCACGAGACAAATATTCAAGAGTTAGTGATTGATGATATCAAAAGGCAAATCATATAACTTACCTGACAATTGGCAGAAAACACCCAACGAGAACAAGAGGAGAGTGATCATAGGTTCATGGCTAATACCTATAACCTATTCCAAATGAGGTAGCCTTTCAACAGGGCAGAACATCAAAGAGAGTCTGGATTTCAAATTAAACTTCTTGATTTTATTAGAACTTTACAAATTGAGGATTTTCTAGTACATGAAAGTTCCAAAGCAAACAAGGGTGAAACTCATTGTTATTAGATTAAAAGGGTGAGCTTTTACTTGGTGGGAGCAATTAAAGAGGTCTCAATAGAGATAAAACATATTGAATATTAATGAGTGGGAGAAGATGAATGATATTTTTCTTCCATTCAAGTACATTTAGACTTTGTACCAACAACTCCATAAGACATGGCTGGATAATTATTGATGATTACAATGATGATTTCTACCAACTTGTGGCTAGGAATGATACGTGAGAAACAAAAGAGCAATTGATTGTTAGATACTTAAGTGGATTACAGCTATCCATACAAGATGTATTATTTTGCAATCTTTGTGGATAGTTTTAGAATCCTATCAAAGAGTTTGGATTGTGGAGAAACAAAAAGTTGTTATCATCACTAACATATGTGGCTTTTAATTTAACAAAAATAATAAAGAGGTGTACACCAACAATCAAAAGTCATCCGTTCAGCTTGAATCAACAGCTAAACAAATCATATGTGAGGTCAGGGTTTGAGTTCTAGATATGGTTTTAAATTTTGGTGTTTCAGATATAATAAATTGGGGCATCGAACTTTTAAGTGCCACAAAACAGAGTAGTCTAAGTAAAAATCTATAAGTAAAAGAGTCTAATGAGAATACAAATGATTATGTTTGTGATGATAATGATGAGGTTTTGCAAGGTGATGATAGTGCTACCTTAGTAATCCAAAAGAGATTGATTTCTCCCGAGGGTGATTTAGGCTGAGATTGGCTACAAACTATTCTTTTCTATTCAACTTATACCATTTAGGACAATGTATATAATTTGATCATTGATATTGATATTTGTGAGAAAATGATGTCCAGTGAGGCAATAGAGAAGTTGCGCCTCAAGACAGAAAAACACTACAGGACCTATAAATTGAAGTGGCTAAAGCAAGATAGCAAGGTAATCGTGGATTAACGCTAACTTATTTTATTTTCTATAGGTAATATTTGATAGTGTTTGGTGTTATATGGTGTATACAAATGCTTGTAATCTACTATTAGATAAACCATGATAATATTACAGGAATGTCATGCATCACGGACAACGTAATACATATATAGTATTGGTATCTGGGAGAGAGATGGTAATTGTTGAGAGAAAGGGTAAAAATATGGTGTTTCAACTCAATTTATGGAGAAGGAAGAGAAGATTAAGATTTTGAAGAATTATAATGGTGTGAGAAATTGTATGATAAAGAACAAGCCGTTGATGGTTAGTTATAATTTTATAAAGGTTCAAAGTATTTTGAAAATTGATTTTTGTCTTATTTTATCTGAGTTGGCTAACAATAAAGTGTTTGGTCACCACATATGAGTGGAATGCAAATATGCTAACATCATTTTTAATGGTTAACAACAACAATAATATAGGTAGATGGATAGCCGAAACTCAAGGACGAGTTTTTTCTAACCTGAAACTAATACAAAAAGATTATTTTAGGAAAAGTTATTTGTACTCAGTTATTTGATTTTTTTTTTTTCTATTAAGTATAGAAAATTAAATGTTATACTTAATAATCTTAATTTTTCTAGTTTGTTTATCATGTTTTCTAGTTTATTTAAAGGTATGTATGGTGGGTCTCCTAGCAAGAAGAAAGGCCACAAGTGAAGACATATCAAGTGTGGCTGGGTGCTCTTTCAGTTCTCGGTCTCAAATCGACTGTGATAGGGAATAGTTTCGAGCCATCAGTGACCAATACAAAAAGATGTAGCTTCTTGTTGAACGTGTTTTGCTCAATTAACAATCAAGCAAAGTCATGGACACCATATTCCCTCATCTTTCCATGAATTTTGAAGAGGAAGGGACAATAACAGATTATTTGGAAGTAATCTAATTTTATGAACACATCAATTACAAACGATTAGGGATTATATTTTACATCCATAAACTCCTGCTATCTTCCACATTGGATATTGTTTTTTTTTCCTCCCTTCAAAAAATAAAAATAGAACAGTCACCACGTACTGCGTTGCACAGGTTAGCAAGACAACACATCACTCAATATGCAATTACAGTATCTGATTATAAATTTACAGCGGCGAGCATTTGTGATTGACATCAGCTAATAACGTAACCTTCCATCAATATTTGACATGCAAGCTCTCAATGCCCCTTCGAGTCGACTCCAGAGTCCTTATGTTGGTATTTCTACCAGAGAACGATGGCTTCTGCTCTGAAGATAATAAAGCAGGTGAAATTCTTTGCCCATTCTGAAGCACTGCAAAGTTTGCATCGGTTGCGCGGGGATGAGAAGGATCAGAATCATTCACAAGGGCTGCACCACGACTACTTGAGATAACAGGTTGCCTCGATGGCACAGTAGATCGCAAAAATCTTGAGCTGGACAACTGCACAGACCCACGCAAGTTTTATAAATCAACTATCAAGTAACAATATTGAGCATCAAATATATATGCAACGAGATTGTTTGTTCATGGAGGAAATGATTCTACAAGCATGGCACATCTTAAACCAACACACATGGCAACATGCAATGACAAAATTGAGATACCAATCACACACCACAATATGAAATGCACATAATTGAAAAGGAAAAAGTTCCTAATAAACTCTTTCCAAAGTAAGGTCTGCCTGGCATTTATGTCCATAGGCACCCAAAGAATGATCTTGAGCCAGGAATGACAAGGAAAAAAAAACCGAGGGCACTACTGGCATTTACCTTTGCCATTATTCATCCATCTATGAAAGTGAGGCATTTACATTTGTTTAATACTTGTAATCATGAGCAGATGCAGTGTAGAACTTACAGTGGCATCTTTTGATAAGGATAGATCATTTGTAACAGGGCTTTTTTGTTTTGATAGATTTCCAGAATTCACTATAGGTCCAGAGTTTCTTCTTCGAGCATGATCAGTTGAAGACCAACCAGGTCTACCTTCTTCCACACCTGTGTTTAAGTGAAAACCCAAAATGACATTTTCTTACACATTGGGATGCACAAAACTAGAATCATATGGAAAAGCTTTGAATAGAAAAGCATGGGATGTAAAACATTGAGAGGGGATAAGATGGGGGAGAGAAAATAGAAAACAGGGAAACCAAGGATAAAATTAAAAAAAAAAAAAAGAGGGAAAGAAATGGAATTAAATATCCAACATCAACACTCTACTCCTGTAAAAAGCATGATAAAAATTCTCTACGTAGAAACCAAAATCAACTATACTGAGTAGGAATAAAACATGTTCCTAATCAAGACTTTTTAAAACAACCAAGTGGAAAAAACATTAAATTCCTAAAATCACCAGTGAGAAATAAAAAAAAAATAAATCAAACAATCCCCAATGAAATATTTAGGTGATAAATCCAAAATCTTCAGTTTGCCATCAAGCAGCAACATATCTACCTGACTGCCTATCAACATTATTAGCACCAGGAGGAATGCCAGAGCTTGGTCCAGCACCAGGACCCTGTAGATAGTATAAATACACCAAGTCAAACATAATAGTAGGATTATACAGATGATCAGTCAAAGGCTAGAAGCCCAGAGACAGTAACAATGATACTGTTACTTACAAGTGCACGGGTCGGAGGATTAGCACTCTGTGATTGCTGATATTTCAAAATTGTCCAATCAAAAACATAGTCAAACTGGAAACCTAATGCAAGAAAAAAAAGTCAAACAATTGGGAAAATCATAAGATGGATTCAAAAGATTAAAATATCACCATCATTGCTCTTGGTCCTATATAATATCATAGTAAAAATTGAAAAGCAAAGTTCGAACCTTCACGAATAAAGAGATCACGGAAGAGTCGTTTCAGGTATGCATAATCTGGTTTATCATCAAAACGGAGCGACCGGCAGTAATGGAAGTAGGATGCAAATTCTGTAGGATAACCCCGACATAACGCCTGATGAGGATTTTCCAATTCAGTTACATAAGATGAATGTTTACAATCCAAATCAACAAATTATCCTAACACTGCATACCTCAATAGAAGTTGACACTTTCTTTTCACTAATTTTTTCATATTTTTGCTTCTTTGTACCAGCTTTCAGTCCCTGCCATGGAAGACTATAACCACATGTCGTCACAACAAAATTAACTAAGAAACACGGGTGAAATGAGATAATATTGGAGGACAGGCGTGAATACCTTCCCCTCAAGAAATACATAAGAACATATCCAAGTGATTCCAAATCATCCCTACGGCTTTGCTCTACAAAATACAGAAGTAAAGCAATCAAGAAACATTAGTTTTACAACTGGCAGCAATCAAGTTAAAATTCTAAACACAAAGGGAGGAAGGAGGGGGGGCTGAAAAGAAGTAGCCATAATCTTTACCAATGCCGAGGTGAGTGTTCATGCTAGCATATCTTGCAGTTCCAGTCAAATTTTTATTCTCTCTGCAATTGAAATAAACAACAAATATAAATTAACTCCCATTCATGTAAAATTTGATTTCCACCACTGTACATCAAAAACTGCCCTCTAAACCATCTAGTATATAAAACCATAGAGGCAAGGTCAAACAGCTGAAGAACAATAACCTATACCTTTGGCAGTATCCTATACATTTGCGATATGTAATGAAATGACCTATTTGAAGTTGCAAGTGATTAACCTGTAAGGAATGTGTTGATGTGTTGAAGTGTCTCTATACTTCTTTGCCAGCCCAAAGTCAATGGCATAGACCTGAACAGAGTTAAACATTAAGCAACAGGATGGACCAAAAAACATACAACAATCAAATAAATAAATAAATCCAAATAAGAAAAGGTGCAAACCCAAGACCTGATTTGCACGCCTCCCTAATCCCATGAGGAAGTTGTCTGGCTTGATGTCTCGATGAAGAAAGGATTTGGAATGAACAAACTCAACTCGATTAATCTGACAGTAAAATTACAAACTCAACAACATCATGAACGAACCAAACAAAACACAGGATACCAATTTATTAATAAACTCCTACTACCATGTGATCAGCAAGCATGAGCACAGTCTTCAAAGACAGCTTCCTATTGCAAAAGTTGAACAAATCCTCAAGACTAGGTCCCAGTAAATCCATCACAAGTATATTATAGTCCCCTTCAACACCAGACCATTTAACATTCGGAATCCCCGCTGCCAAGTTCACAATAACTAATCAAATACTTTTAACAAACAAATACCACAAAAACAACAACAAAGCCTCTACTTAATACCAGGCATAAGACGAATAGAAGAATAGGCCATAGGTCACTACTACTTACTTCCTCCCTGCAGCATCTTGTACAGCTTGGATTCATACAGCAATTGAGGATGCCTTGTCTTCACATTTTCCTAGGCATCAAAATACATCATTGATAATCTCCGATTTTCCAAAATTTAATCAATTAAAAGAATTTATTTTTTGAAAAAAAAAAAAAAACACTAAACTCACAAGCTTAATGGCAACCTCCTCGTTGGTTTGAATATTTGTACCTATAAAATAAAAGAAAATTAAAAAAACAATAACCGATTATTAAGGAAAATGATAAACAGAAATAATAATTTTAAAGCAAACCTAGATAGATCTGTCCAAAGGATCCGCTACCGATCTTGCGACCAAGACGAAACTTATTGCCGACACGCGGCTCCATACTCAAATTCTATCACTAATAATAATAATAATAATTACCGAAACCCTAAACCTAAACCTCCTCCTCCGACGGTTTGATTTTCATTATAGTTAAATTTAGACAAATTAAGAGAGAGAAGGCAATAATTTCTCTCTCCCTTTCTTTTCCTTAATTTTTAGAGAGTGGGGAAGAGAAAGAGGGGGTGGGATAACGTCCATTCAGTTCTTTAATTATACAGCTATTCTTAAATTGAGTTCCTAAACCAAATAATTTGTTAGTGTTTTTGGCTATTAACGCAAAAAAAAATTAAAGTTATTGTTACCATAGTTTTTTAATCCGGTCTGATTTAAAACTTGAATTTCAAGTTTTGACCGGTAGCTTGAGTTACCTAGATATAAATATAAAAAAAATTAATAAATTGTAATTATATTTTTAACCAGGTTTTGATGGGTCAACCCATTAAATTATATTGAATTTTTGTTTTTTTTAATTTTTCAACAATCCAATCTAATTCTAACTTTAAATTAGCTGAATTTCATAACAACTCATCAAGCCGGTCAAGTTTAAAAAACATAACAATGACCTCAAAAAGTTTTAGTGAACTATATCCATCCACATTCACCATAGCACAACTGCTACTTTATCACCCTAGTAGTACATAGCCCAATTTATCTATAATACACGTCTTAAAAATATTATATGACAACAATACATAAAAGTTAGGTTAAACTACAAAACAAACTGTTCAACAAATACTTGAAAAGGTTGTTGTTTATCAACCTCGCTCCAATAAAATAATAGTATATATTTAAAATTATTATTAAAATATTTAATCACATCACCTAATATTACAAATCATAAACTTATTAGCATTTTTTTAAGTTACATTTAGACAATATAATTTCATATAATTATTTTGAACAATGTATTAAAACGTATCCTAATAAGAACTGAAGTATAACTTCTATAATCTTTACAGTCGTAACTAATTTTCTTGAAAAATAAAGTCAATATATATGAAAAATTTTATTTTTTTTTTGGATTCGAGGAAAACCCCACCTTCTGAAAAGTACACTTTGTGGGTCCAGGTGAGTGAGTAAAACCCTGGCTGTCTCAGGCTAATATATATGAAAATGTTCACACTATCATAGTTATTTATATATATGAGTGATTATTTTCTCATTTATTGCATATTTAAGATGAAAATGAAATATTCATGATAAGGATTTAATTTCACAACTAAATAATTTATTATGATTTTAAATCGCTACAAGGTAAATTGTCACATTTCAAAATCACAATATTCATGAAATATAATATTTTTGAATCACGACATATTTAATCTATATTATTTTCTTAGTTTTTTTAGAAAGTTATGCTATTCCATTAATATTTTTAATTTACTAGGATAGTTTTTTAAAAAAACCAAAAATAAATGTTTTGCTTGTATATATTTAGTTATTTTGTGTTTTTAACATAATAATTATTGAATTCATTTTATTTAAGTCTTATATCATCGTAGTCGTCATCTTTTTATACCTCGCTCATTTGTTATAATTTCATTTTAAAAAAAAAACAAATATCCTTCATTTATAGACAATTTTTTTCAATTTTGCTTACTAATAATGTAAACAACGAAATGGTATTTCAGTAAGATATTTTGGATAGTTTGAAAAAGTATTGACGGCTAGCTTTAATCAAGATAATGGTTTTTAAGATTAAAAATATTGATAACAGTGTCAAATTAAATAATAATTTACTTGAATTTTTCACCCAATTTGTTTGATGCACGCATTAAAAGGGCATCATTTAGGCGACGGGGGGAATTGAGAGATGTGGACTAAAAGATCTAGTTAAGGGACCTAATTGATAAAATAATTGTTTGGGTCTTAATTCGGAATTGGGCAAATACATCAAGGACTAATTCTATAATTTGTCCAGCTTTATTATTTTCATTGTGCATTAATTTTAAAGACTTTTTTTTCTTTGAGACCTTAAAAATATGATCTAAATAAAAAATAGTTGCAATTTTGGTCTCCACAAGGAGCTACTTAGCTAGAACTAGTTATTTAATCTGCATTTCATTGTAGTTTAGATAATTTTAAAAAAAGCATACAAGTTTTTTAAATGTGTTTTTTTTTTTTACAATAAAAATTCTAATTATAAATCACAAGGCATATGCATGCATTTAATTAAATAAATTGAGAACTATATGTGCTAATAAATACAAAAAAAAAGTGTTTAACATGTCTATTTGACTTGCTTGGCTGCAGGATAAATAATTTATTTTCTAACATAAATGAATTAATATGTAGGTGTTATTAATTTATTTTTTTACAACAAGTAAAAAAATATAACCGTGAATAAAAAAATTGATGCTTATATACAATAAAATATAATAAAGATCATATGCATTAATAAAAACATGTAAGATCTATACTTATTTTTAACATAATAAAAAAATGGAACAATATTATAATTGCTATATTGAAACAACATTTACTTAGTTTTTGTATAATAATTTTTCAAAAAAAAGTGTAAATAAAAGAAATTTACAAAAAAATGAAAATAAAAACAAAAGAAATTGTATAAATATGTCAAATATAAACCGATAAATATTTAAAATGTAAAAAATAATATTTTTTCCCAAGAAAAAATTTAAAGAAGAAAAATGGGAAAACTAAAACATTATTACAAAAAAAAAATGGTGATAATAGGCTAAGTATAAAAAAATAAAAGTATTAAGTATAAAGAAAAAAATATAAGACAAAATTGTTTTCTAAATAAAAAAATTATAAATTTACCACAGCTACAATAAAAAAAAAAATTAGAAAAAAATTCGATTGCACTATTTTCTATAGTAAAAAAACATTTACTTTTAATATATGTATAATGAAATGTTTGACAGAATTGGTGACACTAGCTAAAAACATATACGACAATAACTAGATCGTACACCAAACCTTGTTGGTTATTATCAAGGAGTTTTTCCTTTTTTTAATCGAGTAGTTATGATCATAGGAGTTTAATAATCTAAGCTAAATTTGTTAGTTTTCGCATGATATTTTCAATGTTTTCAATTCAAAATCATTAATACATTGAGTTTTGTGTCCATAATTAAAATTGATAACTATTGATTCCTTTTAGATTAGATTAGATTAAAAATACGTGTTATGATCTCTCTCTTTATATATATATTAAAATTATAATATTTGATTCAAATTATTACTAAATTTCTAAACTTTCATTATTTTTGTTTAACATGAATATTTGAGTAGCTTATGTATCTTAACTAATTTTATAAATTTTAAAATTAATAATTATATAAATCTTTAAACAACCTTAAAATTTATAAAACTAGAATTAATAAATTTTATAAAATAAACTTAAAATTTAATCAGTTTAAATTTTTAACTTTGAGATGGGGACAATGTGCACTGTGTAGGGAACGCGGACATAAATCTCAGAGCAAAACGTTTTTTTGGTTGGATGTTTCTCAAATAAAAAATTCAAAATATTCCAACGTTTCCCTATTTCAAAAGAGCCCTTTGTATACTTGCTTCCTCATCTTCCTCCTGCTGTCACCATTTTCTCTTTACCATTTTGGTGGATATTCTCTTATGGGTTTTATTTATTAAATATTAAATAATAAAGAGTCTTTAGCATCTCCCGCCTCGTGATCTAAAGAAGAAGCTTTCATCTCCGGCATTTTTTTTCCTTCATAAAACTCGACAAAATGATCATGAAATCAGGAATGGCGAGGAGACAGTTCATGAGTGTCAAAGAATATAGAAAGTTAACAGCAGATTCAGAGATGTCAATCAACTCAAGGTGTATTTTTATACAGGAAGAAGGGCACAGGGAGAAGACGACAATAAAATTTCAACTATTTTCACAAGCTGTTAGCTTTTCAAACCATAACAGTTAGTGTACATACAATACTGGATTGCTTTCTGTGAAATGATCTGGGGAGCACGAACCCACTACAACCGGACAAAGAATTGCTAAGAAACGAATCAAAAAGCCTAAGGCCAAAAACCCTAAAAACTTTCCAAGAACAACTGGAAAAAAAAAAAAAAAAAAAAAAGACTTGATTTTATATTAAGATGGGGAAGGCATGCAATTTTGCGAAACCAAGGTTGAAGACCTCCTCTGCAGCTTCACTTTGAATTGTCTGATCTTTGCATCTACCCTTGCTGTGAACCCAATCTTGGTTTCTTGTCTTGCCTTGGATCGTTCCCTTCTCCACATGCGTTGGTCCTCAACATCCTTCTTATAGTACTTGATTTCTTGGATGATATGATGATCCATTGGATTGAAACATCTTTGGAATGATATGTGAACCAGGTAAGGCACAATACATGCGACTGTTACCAAGAGGATGGTACTCCAGTAGATAGGTGCCGGACCAAGAACTTCAACTAAAAGTCCGTAGACGTCCCCCGAATAAGATGGAGGCATCAGCCCGTAAAGTAACAGAAACAAGAACCAAGTGGCAACGCTTCCCCAGACAAAGAGATGTTGTATCCATGTAAAGTGGCTCATCGTGAGCGCAATCTGGCAGTTCACAGCACAGATGATGCAGGAGAACATTGTAGCACCCACAGCAGCCATATCAGCAGTTTGGCCTCCAGCACGGAATGCTTGGTTATAAAAGATCACGATATTTAGGATGAAAATGACAAGAGAGGAATACAAACCATTACCCATCCACCCAAGTATTCGATACCAATCAAAAAACAAGTTTTTGGTCCCTTGCTGATACAATGCTGGGAACTGCATAATGGGGAAATAACATTATTTTCATAGCAGAGAGACAACTGGTACAAAAAATGCATTAGAATTAGCTTAGTAATTAATGGGACTAACCTGCAAGCAGACCTCAGAAGACACATCTTGTTCAAAAACTCCAAGTGAAATGACAGGCAATGATGTAAGAATGACATTGAACAATAGCATGTACCAGTCATTGTAAACTGACTGCCCAGAAAAGCCCGTGAATGCCTCAAAGTAGAAAAGCGTAAGGCCGAAAGCTATATTTTTGTAGAAGAAATAGCAAATCTGAAAGCAAATGAACCCATTCAATGAAACAACAAAAAGAGCATAGCTAAGCATGTGGTGTACACGTCAGTGCAGTGGATGCAAACATATCAAATGCATAAAAGGAAGCATGATATAGTCTCTTGGTTATTACCATCTGAGCAATTCTCTTGTAGCACCAGTGTCCATGGACTACCAAAAGTCTTTCTAGAAACCGAAACTGGGAAATAGAAAAATCACTCGCCATCACAGCCTGCAAATCCATTTGAAAATACGTAAGCTTCACTGGAAAATTAGAAGCTTGCATATAAGCAAAACTTGATGCTATGTTTCTTCACTCAACAACCACAAGAAGTTATGAGAAAATGAAGAAGTTGGAATGGATAAAGAAAGCAAAGGCTCAGCATAATATTTTGATCATAGTTCCAATTTGAGACCAAAGATGGCAGACAAGCATGATGTTACATGTCCAACCCAATTTAAATACCAGCAGGGCATGAAATTTTAAGTGACAGATACTGCCTAGAAACAGCTGGAAATAACAGCAGGTGAGCATAGAAGGCACAAAGATTTCTCCTCGGAGAAAAAGGCAATATCATTTTTAAGAGGCTGCACGCCAGAAGAATTAGTTAGACATGTTACCAACCTGCATACCTTCCACCCCACTGATGCCAACTCCGATGTCAGCTTCTTGAATCATCCCAACATCATTTGCACCATCACCTATCGCTAATGTGGTTTTTTTTAGTTCCTTCCTTTACTAATCTTGTTACCTGTATCAACATTATTAAAACAAATTAAAACCCAACAAAAGAATGCATATCTCTCTACAAGGGCACTGTCAATTTGATGATTCAAGACAAGAAAATACATTCTGGAAGAAAGACCACGAATTAAGGGGAAAAAGTTTCATACCAGTGCCTTCTGCTTGGGAGAGACACGACAGCATATGACAGATGCACAGCCAACAGCCAACGCTAAGAAATGATGCTTCATATCATCCTCTAGAGCATAGGATAAAGATTTTCCATCAATAATTAACGCAAATGCAGCATGTGGATCCTTTTCCAGCTTGACCATTCGAAAGGAATTGGTGATTTGCATCAAAATATTCTCTTTCGCAGCCTGCGTGGTGATGAAAGGCAAACAACTCAGGCATCAAAGGAAATCAAGTCCCTGAAAGGAAAATGCTGTACCCTTTGGCCAAGTATATCACCTGCTTTGGGTCTTGAGCTACCAAATCTGAGTTCATTACAGTTATACAGATCCGCTTCATGCCCTGGCGGAGTAAACTACATGAAAATCTGCATCATGCACAAAGGGGGGAATTATAGCTTCTGAAATAAAATTGACATAGATTACAAGGAACCTTGAAGGTAGACTCTTAAGAGACAAACCCTATGTTGATTGCAGTTTCCATCTTATCCCCTGTCAAAACCCAAATCTTGAGACCAGCTTGTGCAAGTTTGTCTATGCACTGGGGCACCTGGTGAGTGAATAAAATGGAAATAAGAAGAAATGTATCAAAAAATAATATCTTAATTATGTCTCCAAGACAATTATATCATGTACCCCTTTTTGCAATTTGTCCTCCACGGCAGTAGCACCAACAAGAATCAGATCCTTTTCCATCATATCTGCAACTTGCTCAAGCATTGCTTCTCTATCAGTGCTAATAGAAGTTTTGACTTTGACAAACTCATTGTTCCATGCAGAATACTCAGACTCATCAAGCTTTTTATAAGCAAGTGCCAGTGTACGCAACCCAGCTTCTCCATATTCATTCAAATGCTTAACAGTAGTTTCCTCGTACATTCGTCCATTCTTTGATAGTCGATCAAATATTACACTGCATAATTCAAATGGATTGCAAAGATAAAAATAAAGTTATCTATATTTTCCCCCTAAATTTCCTATTAAAGACCATGGTAGAAGATTCTAGATGCTTTATGCATCGATTGCTAAAGATTACAAAAGACCATGTAAGAGACAGTTGGGAGCCTAACCTATCAGCACCTTTGCACAGGAGTAAAATTTGACCATCCTCATCTCGCACAATTACAGACATTCGCTTCCTTTTGCTTGTAAATTCCAATAAATTGAGAATTTTGAACTCTCTGCAAGATTGCCAAGATACATTTAAGATGTTAAGATACCTTTAATCAAAGGGAGTGATGGACAAAAGGGCTAAATAAACATGGAATTGCCAATTTGCAACCTCACCTTTCAATCAATCGTCCTGGGTGTGCATATTTTTCACGAATAAACACGCTTGATTGAGTTCTTTTGTAAAATTCAAAACCAAATTCTCTTGCTGCAGCAAGAAAGGCTGCTTCGTCAGGTGACTCTGCTTCATATGTAAACATACCAGTCTCTTCATTCAGCTCAGGAACGGCAGTCTGACATATTGCTAGTATCCTGAAAAATAGTAAAAGGACCTCTCGATTTTGTTCATTCAACCAATTTCCATCCATGAGCCGGCTGTCCTCAAAATTAAATCCCTTTATTGCTGGCTTCTGATCATTTTCACACTTAGAAGTGATGACACTCTCGAGTTCAATTTCTGAACCTCCTCTGCTATCCTCCTTATGTGAACTTTTTCCATGCCTTGAAACATTAGTATTTTGTTGATCCTGCTCCTCAAGATCCATAGCCATCTGTTCTGCGGCAGCAAGCTCAATTTCACTAGAACGTACACCATATGCAGTACCAGCAATGGAGCACTTCAGAAAATCCATCTGATTACAGGTCAAGGTGCCAGTTTTATCAGAGAGGATAGTGTCGACCTGACCCAACTCCTCATTTAAGTTTGATGTTCGTGCTTGAGCAGTATTGCCAGTTTCTTCATCATACATATGTATGTCTTGGTTAATGAACCTTGCTTGAAACACCTTCACAATCTCAATTGAGACATAGAGAGAAATGGGTATTAAATACCCATAAAGGATGAGAGCAGTGATCAAATGTGCTACCCCAGACTTGCCAGGATTGTTAGGGTCATACAAATTATTATCATTCCAGGGTTGCATGTATGTCCAGTCCGGCATTTGAAACTTTATCTTCACAGCAAAGCCAATTGAACTAATGGATGAAATCAGTACAAGAAGGCTGAGAAGGATGTATATAATTTTGTCCATTTTTTTCTCTATTTTGCTCCTTTTTGAAGGAGACTTTGTTGAGTTCTGCATGACTTTGCTATCAAAACCAGTGAATATCACAACTCCATATACATAAGATGTATTTCTGAGCTTTGAATCTCTAAGAAGAATCTGAGTAGGGTCAAGAGGATAAACCTGAAATTCGTACTCAAAATTACCAACAAACGTGTAAAGATTGGGGTTTGGATCTTCGCACTTTATTATTCCTGTAAAGTTCTTGAAAGACTCATCATCCTCCAAAGGCAAGGTTACCTCCAATGATCTCTTAACCTTCAAGTTAGTCTCACCATCTAAGTTCATAGTCTCCACATAGCAAATCCCATCATCGTAACTTGTTGACAACAGAAGCAAATCAGCAGGGAAAAACTGGTCTTTTTCCACTTTCACCACATCACCAACCTGAATCTTCTGCCATGGCTTATAACCAAAAACACCACCGCCTTTATGAACACTAGCTTTCCGACTATTAACCTTCATATCCTGCGTAAACCTGCGCCAATCTTCTAGAGCTTCTTTTGCCATACTAAGGCCAACAACAAAAGCCAACGGTAAAATCATGCTCAGAGGCGAGAATGGGGCAACAGCTGTGAGTGAAAGAACTGCAGCAACTAGGAAATAGAGATTAGCAAACCGATGGAACTGTTCATACAGTGCCTTGGGCAAGAATGTGACTATATTGTACTTGGTGGTAGATATATAATTTGAGCAGTATTTGAAGGGTTTTTTCTGGTGCTTATGGGGTTGGTTGCAATGAACAATTCTGGAGAACCCAGGCCCTAGTAAAGGATGCGGCCCCTCACTGCTGTTGACATTTGGCCTTAAGCAAGAGAACGGGTGGAGATGGCTCCGCCGGAGCCTTTCTCTTATCCTTCCCCGTGTCATCTCTCAAAATTTGATCTCGAAAGCACTTTTGTAGCTGATTCAATATACCTAAAAAAGAACAAACCCCAAATCTTGCTTTAAATGCAGAAACCAACTGGTCCTGCTTATAGGCAATTCTTTCTTCTAAGGCCTAATTTAACAAACAAAATATAGGATGCATTTGTCAACTTGCAACAGTACATAACATCATTGTTGTAACTCAGCACAAATAAAAGAAAGAATCATACTTCATTCATTAGAATTCAAGAACACCACATCCCATAAAAGGCATTCGTATTCAAAATTGGATTTTTCAAATCTTTCATCCCCGGATTATGCAAACTTGAAACCTCATAAGGAAATGAATAAATATTTAAACAAACAGAAGGATGCACATAGGAACAAATCTACATTCATTTAAAGCTACAAAATTCACAAAAGATCCTGAAAATTGAATGATTTGTCCGGCTAAAACAACAAAAAAAATCTTTAAAATAGCAAGAACCTTAAAACTCCACAAGAAACGAAAAAGAAAAAGAAAAAGAAAAGTCAACGATTTGCAAGAACGTTACAGCAAGACAAAAGCCATCAACCAAGAAACTAGAAAATAAAGAACCCAAAAGAGAAGAGGGCAACCTGAAATCAGGAGGCAGGTCCGCCTTTAGCAAAAATAGCAATGACCCATCTGAGCAGGTGCATGAGCAAACCTGAAGCTAAATAGTTGCAGATCAAGAAACAAAGGGGAAGCAGGTGCTAAAGGGGGAGAGAAACAAAACAAAGCTTGTTTTAGAGAGAGAAATCTGTTGTTTCAATTAACGAGGATAGAGAAAAGGAAACAAAAGGACTAGAGAGAAGAACAGGGGTTTAGTCCACGAAGAAAGAAACACCCATCTCTCCCTCACCCTCTTTTCCTTTTCTTTTTCTTCCCTCTTTTCTTTTTCTCTCTCCTCTGCTGAAAATCATAGTAATGTCTTTGAGTTAGATAAAGCTACTGCTTGACAAATGGACCCATGTAATGAGCCATTAATTTAGGAGGAAGCTTCCCTTGGCTCCGTGTTTTTTTTTTAGAAGATTAGCTGGTCATCTTTTCTTATGGGTTCAAAGGATTTATGGAAAATAATAATAATTTAAATTTAATTATCATTAAACTAATTCCAAAACAAATGCATCATATAATCTAATGTATGTGTGTATTAGATTATATATACGCTAAAATCTAATTCAAATATAGAGGATATGTATGCAGCTTTTGCTTTCTAGAGTTTTTTAAGAATATACTTACCTTGAAAAAGTTTTCAAGTATCAAATTGATACTATTTTTTAGTGATTTTATTTTTATGATTTTAATATATAAATGTTAAAAATAAAAAAAATTATTTTGATATATATTTAAATAAAAAATTATTTTTTTTAAAAAAATTTACATTAAAATTAGAAAAATAAAATAGTGTTTGAGATTGTGATAGTTATTTTTTCAAAGTATTTTTTATTTAGAAATATATCAAAATAATTTTTTTTAAAAAAATTATTTTTAATATAATATAAAATCATAAAAAATTTTAAAAAAAAACTTTTAAAAATGCTTTTTAAATACAAATACAATGACACTTGAACGCGCAATTATTGCCAAAATGCATGTACAGTACAGCACAACACGTTTATGGCTTACTGGCCAAATAAATACAAGGATATGATATCAGGATTGTATTGTACCATAAAATAAAATTCCAACAATTCTTCAATTCGGAAAACGTGGGCTGGGTCCTACAATAAGGTCTCCCTCTCCTATTTATTTCAACGGTGAGTGGTCCAATCTCGAGTTTTAAATTTTAATCAGATTATTGGATTTTTACCATGTAATTAAATTATTCGAGTTAATTTTTTTAATTAAAATAACATTGTTTTAGTTAAAAAAAAAAAAGTTAATTAGTTGCAACCGGATCGCCGAGTCACATCAAGTTTTTTTTCCCTGTTTTTTATTCAACTCGGCCCAGTTTCAGCTCCAGGTCGACCAGTCAGGCCGAGTTTTAAAATTATATTTGAACCACATTCTCTTAAAATAAAACTTTTTTTTATGTTTTTTTATTATTTTAATGTGTTGATGTCAAAAATAATTTTTTAAAAATAAAAAATTTTTATTTTGATATATTTCTAAACGAAAAACACTTTGAACCACCAATTACTACCACAATTTCAAACACACACTATATATATTTCGCCCCCTTGCTAGATGAGAGTCCTAAAATTATAGTAAATTTTTGTTTGAAATTCTTTGATAATAATAATAATGCCGGGCTTAAGGTAATATGTTAAAATATGTGTAATTAAAAATGAATAGATAGAAAACAAATTTATTTTCTTTCTATAGCATGAAAGTGCAATTATTCTCTTATAAAAACTAATACATATCACTAATTATTATAATAATTATTCCTTTTTTCCTGAAATAGTCATTTCAGAGAAAAATAATTAAGTGGCAGTTCTTGAATTTGAAAAACAATTGAAACTCGGGGGAACTTACCGCATTAAATGACAAGGTTATGCATATGAAATGAATAATTAATAATACATTAACCAAAAAGCATTTTACTATCTAGTAGGCAAGGCATTAATACAAGATTAAGTCACCATTTTAATATGAGTTTTAACCTTTTAAAAAAAAATTGATTTTTTTTTCAAACTAATTTTTTAATATTTTATATCTTTTTAATGTATTAACGTTAAAAATAAATTTAAAAAAATAACAAATATTATTTTAATATTTTTTTCAAATAAAAAATATTTTAAAAATCAACTACTATGCACTACACCCCCAAATTATCTCTAAATATTTTTAACCCATAAAAAGTAGTAATCGGAAAACACTTAATGTTAATATTATGGAATATTCTTTATTAAAATAATTTTAAAAAACTTCAATAAAATATTAAAAATTGAATAAATGGATCTAGAAACATTTTACAAAATAAATAGTATATATATATATCAAAAATCAATTTTTTAAAATAAAAAATTATTATTTCAATGTATTTTTAAATAAAAAATACATTTAAATACAATTTTTATTACACTTCAAAATAAATATTAAGATCGTAACTATTTCATAGTGAAAATAACCTGATTAAAAAATAAAGCTAGTTTTGTATTTTTGTGTATATTTTTATTGTGTTGTTTTACAGCATTTGTAATTGGAAACTTGATGTAATTTTCAGCATTTTGTTTACGAAGATAATACTATAATGATCAAGTGTGGAGCCCTTCATAACAAAGAAATCATCAAAAAGTTAGTTTGGCATCCCTATAATTGATTAGTTAATAATCAATTGGTTGATCTCCATTGTCCGATGATTAGGTGGTAAATAATGGTACTATCTAAACATTAAATTAATTAATTAAAAGAAACTAAAACATCTAGCAAAAAATATATTGTAGCAAAAATCACAAATCATTGTTCTCTGTACACAAAACATTTAATAGTGATATGATGAAATCACGGAAAAAATTCACTAAAAATATTGATTTTTCCTGGTTGATGAGATTTAGACCTAAATTATATTTGTAAAACAAGTTTCTCGTTAAACAAGGGACATTCTGATACTTAAATTAATATTTAATTTTGCTTTATCAAGTGATAAGCGGGTAAAAATAAATAAAAAAATATGCATATTTTATATAGAGAAGATATGTGTGATGTATCTCTCGTTTAATGTGTTTTTTGTGTAGTGAAGAGATGATAAATGTTGGATTTTTGGATCTACCCTTCTCCTCGTCTCTCTCTCTCCCTTTCTCTCAAAACCAAAAAATATATAGCTTGAGAAATATCTAAAAAATATCTATAAGAATATCTAGGAAAATATCCGGAGAAATATAGGAAAAATACTAATCATGAATAGTAATAAATAACACCATGCAAATAGTACTATTCATGAATAGTAAACTAAGACAAGATGAACTCAATCAGACTGAGGTGAGGGAAGAGAGAGAAAAGGAGAATGGAGAAAGAGAGAGGAGAGAGAACTATCTGGTAGCCCATTCTAACCGATCCTTAAAGCTCAGTTAGGTTGAAAAGTGAATAGTATTAGAGATTCGTTCTGAACAAAGTGAGTTTTGCAGGGTTTAAATAAACTTTGCGTAGTAAACATTATTTATGAACAGTGAATGAGCCTCAGTTAGATCGAGTTAAGATAAGGGGGGGAAGAAATATAGGGAAAACACTAATCATGAATAGTAATAAATAGTACCATGCAAATAGTACTATTCATGAATAATAAACTAAGGCGAGATGAGCTTGATCAGATCAAGGTGAGGGAAGATAGAGAAAAGGAGAATGGAAAAAGAGAGAGGAGAGAGAGCTATCTGGTAGCCTATCCTAACCGATCCTCAAAGCTCAGTTAGGTTGAAAGTGAATAGTATTGGAGACTTGTTCTGAACAAGGTGAGTTTTGCAAGGTGTAAATAAAATTTACATAGTAAACATTATTCATGAACAGTGAATGAGCCTTAGTTAGACCGAGTTAAGGTAAGGGAGGAAAGATAGAAAATAAAGAGAGAGAGAGAGAGAGAGAGAGAGAACTACTTGGTAGCTCAACCTAACCAAGTCTTAAAGCTCGACTAGGTTGAAAAGTACTATTGATGAATAATGTTGAAGACTTATTTTGAACGAGGTGAGCTTTGTAGAGTATGAATGAACTTTGCATAGTAAATATTATTAATAAATAGTATTTACTATTCATTAATAGCAAACGAGCCTCGATTAGACTAAGTCTAGGTAAAAAAAAGAAATGAAGGAAATAAAAGGAAGAAAAAAAGAGAGAGATGAATAGTCTCATCACCTTTTCTCTCTCCTACTCAAGAAAGATATTGGATCTAATTAGGTCATGGCCCAACCAAATGTGTTAGACTCGGATGGGTCATGACCAAACCAACTGTTGTGGGACTTGGTTGGGCCTGGCCCTTCTAATTTTTTTTTGTAGTTGTATTATTATTTGCCCTATTAAGTTTTGTAAACATACATATTTGGAAGACTTTAAATAGTTTAAAAGGAGGATAAAATACTTATAGTGTAAAATTAACCTTTGTGGCTATGCTTGCACAAAAGTGTTACTTATATAGGTATGCCTTTAAATGTCTACTCATTGAGATATTTTTGTCAATATTTTATGGATAAATACCTATTAATCTTTTTAGATATAGTAGTTGCAA
Source organism: Populus alba (assembly GCF_005239225.2). Taxonomy (NCBI): domain Eukaryota; kingdom Viridiplantae; phylum Streptophyta; class Magnoliopsida; order Malpighiales; family Salicaceae; genus Populus; species Populus alba. Next base: position 6,158,111 of record NC_133286.1, on the reverse strand, counting down.
GGACTTAGAGACAGTTGACCACGAGGACCTAGAGATAATGGGCATAAAGACTTAGAGACAGTGGTCACACAGACCTAGAGACATGGTCATGAAGACCCGAAGATAATGGTTATAAAGATATGGAGAAATAGAGAAATATGGTCATAAGGACTTCAAGAGATGGTTATGAAAACCTAAAGAAATTGATCAAAGAGACCTAGAGACATGTGGTCATAGGGACTTGAAAAAAATAGATGTACATATATATATATATGATTAGGAGATTGACTAGCTATCATCACTTACATTCCCTACCATTTACAAGTCATTAACCATTAGTAATATTCATGGAAAAGTAAATTGAATGTGAAGCTCGGTCAGAACGAGCCTTAAAAAATAAAAAATATTATTTATGAATAGTAATGTACTACTACTATTCATGAATATTAAAACCGAGTTATACATAGAATAATGCTACTATGCATGAGCAATAAAACTAAGTCATGCATTACACTACTTTAGTTAAAACAAAATATCATTTTATTTGAAAGACATAAAAGATGGAGGTTCGAATCTATAAGTTTAATCCATGGTCGATTATTCGATCTTAGGTTGTTGTGTAAGAGTGAAAACTTTTCTTCTTAGCTTTGGCTTTTTTTTTTTTTCACAAACTGGTGAAAGTAACCTCTAGTGATTAATCATTTTATCTATTTCTTTAGTGTGTGACACTCCTTAGCGTCATACCTATTGTCATGGTGAAATAAATTATCAGGGCTTTTTTTTTTTTTAACCATCTTTCATTGGAGGTGGATGTTGTAGGAAGTATTTCCCTAAAACAATAATTAGCACCTCTGTCCGTGTGGTGGTTAGAGGCGTGATCATAAGCTCGTGAAATGTTAGACGATCATGGGTGTGCCCCTTGGTGTTTCCTTTAGTTGCTCTTATTGGAGACTAATAGCATGATGAAGATACATAGAAACGTGGGAGACCTTGTCTGGTCATGCTAGCTGCTTCCATCTTGATCAATTTTCTATTATGTGTTTCACACCAAACAGATTTTATTAAGGATGGTGTAGAAATTTTCCTAAAGGGAGTTTCTATAATTATGAGTTCAAGGAGTCTTTTTGCATTAAGCATCTATTTGTTGAAACGTTGAAGATAGGCTTTAGCACTTTTATCTTCTCACTATGTGATTGTGAAGAGTTTTATAATGGTTTTTTTTTTTTTTTTTTGCAGGAATACTTGTGTTAAAGCAAGAGATTAATTTGGAGCTGAGATCATAAAATTAAAGAATAAAGCTTGGTTCTAGACTATGATACCAAACATGTGCAGATTCAGAAAGTGTTGTTATAAGAACTTTGCATATAACATTAATATCTTATGTGATAAGTTCTAAAAGGCTTTTTACATTTTGTATGTGCTCTCAAGGGTATATAAGTCTCTCGTAGTTATCTAAATTGGTTTTTATAGAGATGGTCTTTAGAGAGTTGAGTGTATAACACTCTATGCTAAAGTGAAGACTTTTAGTGAGCACTCTGTTGTGGCTCACAAACTCGTACAGTCATAGAGATTGTCTCACTCCTATTTTTTTTTTCTAGTGGAGTGAGGTGATGAAGATCAATGATGTTTGGATTGTTTGAAGTGTCTCATGTAAGAATAAGGCGTGTAGCTCTTTTTAAGCGCAAAAGTGTGAGTGTTATTTGTCTACGTGTCATTTTAACATGTTCCTCAAGGGAACTAGAGTTGTGTATGTATATTTGGTGCATGTATAGGGGCTCAATTTTTATTTTTTTTTGCAGGAGAAAGATTATGAAGATGTAGTTGTATCACTATAACATCATTGAGTAAATGAATTTGATTGCAAATATGTTGGAGTCCTAGGGGAGCTGAAGTCCCTGTAGGGAGATTAGTCACTCTTCCCTATGAATGAGTCTCGTCGGTCATGAAAAGTTTTTGAAAAAAAGGTGAAAGAGGATGAACTAACTTTTTATTCAGGTTTCCATAAACAGTGCCACTGATGAAGTCATGGAAAAACTTTACAAAAAAATATTGACTTTCCCTGGTTGATGAGATCTGGACCTGAGTTGTACCTGTAAAACACATTTTTCATGGAACAAGGGACACTCTAATGCTTAAGTTAATATTTGATTTTGTTTTGTCAGGTGACAAGCAAGTAAGAATGCAAGAGAATAAAATATTTATTTTTTAAATGTAAAGAAGAGATATGTATTGTCTCTCTTATTTAGTGTGTTCTCTGTGTAGTGAAGAGATAATAAGTATAGGATCTCTTGATCTATCCTCCTCTTTTTTCTCTCTTAAAACCAAATAATATATAGTCTGAGAAATATCTTGAAAACATTTAGAGAAATATAGAAAAAATACAATTCATGAATAGTAATCAATAATACTATTTATGAATAGTGAACTAAGGTGAGACGAGCTTAGTCAGACCGAGCTGAGGGAGGAGAGGAGAAAAGGAGGGAGAGAGAGAGGGGGGGAGCTGCCTAGTAGTTTGTCTTAATCAAGCCTTAAAAGCTTGGTTAGGTTGAAAAGTGAATAGTACTGAAGACTTGTTTTGTACAAGGTAAGCTTTACAGGGTGTAAATAAATTTTGCATAGTAAATATTATTCATGAATAGTAAATGAGCCTTGGTTAGGCCAAGTTAAGGTAAGAGAGGAAAGAGAGAGAAAGAGAACATTACTTTATAGCTCATTCTAACTGAGCCTCAAAGCTCAATTGGGTTGAAAAGTACTACTGATGAATAATACTAAAGACTCATTTTGAACGAGGTGAGCTTTGCAGAGTATGAATGAACTTTGCATAGTAAACACTATTCATGAATAGTGAACAAGCCTCGGTTAAACCGAGTCAAAGTAGAGAGAGAAAAAAAGGGAAATAGAAGAGGAAAGAGAGAAATAAATGAATGGTCTCATCACCTTTTTCTCTCTCCTATTCAAGAGAGAGACTAAAGCTCGATTGGGCAACAACCCAATTGAGTGTGCTAGACTCGGTTGGGTCACAACCCAACCAAGTGTTGTGGGACTCAATTAGGCCTTACCTAACCTTTTTTTATATTATCATAATCCTATAGTGTTTGTTTTTTTACTCAACTTTTTTTTTCTTCCAATTTCATTCTTTTTATATTGAGTTGATTTGGGATTGAACCTGATGATTAGCTTTGGTTGGTTTTACATGGGATTTTCGAGTCAAAAAATATATGGTGCTTCACTGATGCTCAGTTTAACAAAAAAAAAAAAAGGTTTCATTAATTTAAAATAATAAAAACTTTCAGCACAAATTCAAAACTTACCAATTCATGGACTTATTTGAACAAAAAGAGTGATGAAATTTTGGTGCGTGTCAAATGCTCGCTAGTGTGTGTAGGGAGCCACAACACTATAGTTGTGGATGAAGTGGCTTTCAACCTCTAAAGGTGTTATTTCTTGGTGTTGTTGAAATCAATACATTTTAATTCCTCTTATGATATGTTTTTTCTGCTATGTTTTAAGCATAAATAAGCATATTAGATATTATTTTAGAACAATAAAAAAAGATTAAAGACTTTGTAAAATATTTGCCATTGATGCGAATGTTTTTTCTTTTTTGATAGGTGTCGAAAATCCCACTAAGGTTGAGAGTCTAACATAGAAATAGCGAGTCATAGGATAAAAAAAAAAAATAAGTGTAGATCAAGTCTCTAACATGCCATGAATGAAATAATAAAGTTTAGATAATTAGGTAATGTAAGAAACTAAGTAAAAAACAAGTCTAAGTTGCAGTAGAGTTGTGACAACAATTGAATCAATTTTCAACACAAATTCTAGGGGATCTAACCAATCTTAATGAACAAATAAAAAAGAAAGGAATTAAGTGACATTAAGGAATCCTAATTAACAAAAGGATCCTAATGAAAGACAACAGCTGAGGGAGAGAATAAAGGAAGCAATTCATGATAGAAAACACGAGGGTTCAGAGAGAGTAGCGTTCTTTTCCTCTTTGTTTTTTAAATTTTCAAGTAACCATCAACTAAACTTTAGCTTTTGGTTCAAAGAATTTTGTTCCATTACTGTTTTAGATTGTAAGAAGAGATATTTCTAATTTTATTTATGGACATTCAAGTACTTACTTGAATTTGATACGTAAGCTATTGTTTTCATTCAAGCTTTTTAAATGATTTTTGCAGTAAGCATGCTTTTCTTTTTTAGAATTTTTCAATTTATAAGTTGTTGATTTGGATAAGGAAGGAAGCAAAATAAATGAATTTGGTTGATTTAACTTTTCAGGTTAAAAGAATAAGACAAGTAAAAATCGTTAAGCTTCATACTTGATCATTTTTCACTCTTAAAGCTTTAGTCACCAAATATAAAAATTGCTTTTCAATATTTAATTCAATTGACATTAAGGAATTAATTAGGAGATTTTTATAATTAATTTAATATTTTTTTTTATCTTCATTGCTTAAAGGAATTTTAGTATTTGCATGAATTAAAAGAATACTTATTTTACTTCAATTATCAATCTAATTTGTTGAACGGACAATCTCTTTGAATCGAGCATATATACACTGAATTATCTTTTACATTTTATTTTCATAATTTTAATTTTCTTTAGTTTTCTTATTAATTCCCAATCTTTATTTCAGTTTATTGTAAAAAGAATTATAATAATATCCCTTAGGTTTGACCTGGCTTTCATAACCATGCTACAAAAATCAATTCCTTATAAAGAGAAAAAGTCAAAATTGATTTTGGTGGTTTCAACAACAACCAAAAATTAGCGCGTTGCGGAAATAGATTTCTTCTTAATTTTCTATACAAGCTAACTAATATATGCCAAGATCTTCCTGTACAGATGCACTAGTATTCGATCTTGAGATTGAAAGAACAACTAAGGCAAATAGAAAGACCAAAAGATAAGAAGATAACTCACCAAGCTCATTAAATATAAGTGCATATTCCAAAAAAAAAAAAAAAAACTAGAAGTGACAGTGCCAAAAACTGAAGACATGGCCGAACAAAGGAGATTAAAGGAATTAACAACTCCCATTACAATTTATTCATTTCTTTTTAATATTTTCAAGTTATTACTCTTCGAGGCCTCATTACCTCTTCCATTACAATTATTATACACAATAATTTAAATCCATAAAATTTTATTTTTAAAATAACCGACTTGGTTACTGGGTAAATTTTCCAATATTTAACTAATATCGTAAACTTTTAATCAGGACCTTATGACCCAAAAGCTTTATCTCTTTTTTGTTTTCAATGTCAAAAGTAAATATTTAATAATTAAAAATCTCATCCCAACTACTTACTTCTAATTTTATTTTATTTTCTCATTAATTAATTAACACGATGAGATTTTTCATCAAGTTTTAAAAGCATTAAAAAAAGATCAAGAAAATATTTTAGTTTAAAAGCATCATAAAATTTTTTTGATCAGGAATTTATAATTGAACTTGTAAAATATTCAATGTTTTAACCATCAAACTAATTAATTAATATGACTTTAGCATTTGACATCAAATTTGTCTAGTGCGGGCTCTCTAATATACAACTAACTATCATGTATTTGTCTAGGAAGTCCTTCTTGCAAAACAAGTCGCGCACAATATACCTCGAAATAGAAGATCACTGCTAGTCTCGATCACCTGTACAAAATACCATTGAAAAAAAACATGACACGCAAAATGCTAAGTTGCTAACCCTAGATCTTGACTCCATAACAACATTTTCTCATTTAAAATCAAATTCAATGGACCAATAGACATTTTTAATAATTAATATACAATAATTTTTTTTAATATTCATTTAATAAATTAAACTTTTGGATTAAGTGACTTCTTAGTATAGTATTAAAGTAAGCATGTTTAAATTTTACAAGTCTTATATATTCTTTTTTCTAATAAAAGTAGTTAGCACAAGATTGCTCTGAATTGTGCAAGGTTAAGATTCAAATGTTTTTTTTTTTTTTTTTTAACTTTCAATTGTTACTTGAAATATGAGTGGCATCTATCTCTCTAAAAAAATTGGGTTTAATAGACTGTGCGGTATTGTAATAATTTTTAATTTTTGTTTAACCAAAAAAAAATTATTTAATTAGTTAAATAGTTTTTGCTAAACATATTTTTATTTATTTTATATATAATAATTTATCTTACAATAATTTTAATCAAATATATATTTTTAAAATTATAAAAATAAATTTAAAAAAAGGTCTCCGGACACTCATTCTAAAGCTATATACCATAATTTTGAAATCTGGTCCGGCATAGCAGGTCGACTCGGAACCCGGGGCTGGAACCAGGCCACGTTGAAAAAAAAATAGAGAAAAAAAACCCGGTATGACTCGGTTTTGATTTAAAAAAAAATTAACCTGATCGACCCTGTTAAAACTCAATGACTCGATCAAAACTAAAAATCCAAAACTTGAACCAGGCCGACAACCAAGCCAGATCTAAAAACCATGCTATATCCTATCAATGGTGGAATTTTCAACCTGAAGATCTTAATTCAAACAAAGAAGGATAAAGCATCACTGGGAGTTTTTTTTTTTAAGTAATATTTGCGTGGTGTGAATTTAAAGTTGTCATTTCATCTTTTCCCCACCTGTCTAAATGTTTCCTAACAAGCTTTCTTCAATTCATCTCATCTTTTCGTGCTGTCCATTACATCAATCGTTATATTACGTTTGAATTTTCAAAGCGCTTCATTATAATTAGAAAAATGAAAGAATATATATAGACACACACGTGTGCGTGTGATTTAGGTTGGGTTGGGTATTCGTGGAAATTAAGTATCAGGAGTACCTGCATGTATCAATTAACATAATGTGGAGCTGGGGGGGCCACAGTATGTATAAGGTTACTTAATTGGGATTCTAAGAAATTAATAAAAATACAATATTTAAGAGTAAGAAAAAAAGTGGTGAGGTTGTGCCAATCTATTCCCCTCTAATGATTTAATTTGATTTTTAAAAAAAATTGAAAACATTTACATGTTAATTAACAAAGCAATAAATGGTATGGCTACATTAGTGTAGCTATACTCATATAGTATTTATTATTCATTGAATAGTTTTTACTTCTTTTTCTTTTTCTTTTTGCTTTTTTGTTTATTTTTTTTTTTAATTTCACTAATAAAACAACCTCATTTTTATATATATTTTTTTTCAAATTCATCTTTCAATATTATATTGTTTTGAGAATTATGTTCCATAATTTTTTTCAACTTTATTTATATTGAGTTATATACTAGTGTCATGAATTTATTTTTTTCCCCTCAATTTGAACCATCAACATTAAATGGTTAGAACAAAGGGCTTCATAATTTTTTTCGATTTGCTTTCTATAAATAATATGGACTTCATAATTTTTTTTTCATTTGCTTTCTATAAATTTTTCATAATCTTATTACTTATGTCGTGGGTTTAATAAGGTAAGCCGAGTTGACTCAGGCTTTATAAATTCCTTTGATTTGATTTCTATAATGTTATTTTTTTTTATTTCATGACTTAGGTTGCATGTTTGATAGTTTGACTCATATTGACTTTGTTTATTTTTTTGTATCCTTTTTTTATTGAATATTTTTTTTATTGTGCTTTGTGATTTTTCATGATTTGTTTTCTATGGGGTTATCCTAATTTTATGATCCAAGACGAGGGTTTGGTAGGTTGACATGAGTTGGCTTGGTGAATTTTTTTTGTTCTTTTTTTCTTGAAAATTTTATCTTTAAGTTCACTCTCCAACAACTCAATTTTCTTGTTTTTTTAATTTAGTTTTCTATTTCAATTTTATCCTTTAATATTAAGTTGTTTGGGAGTTAAGGTCCATAACTTTTTCAATTTGTTTTATATGGAGTTATTCCAGTCTCATGAATTTTTTTTGTTTTTTTATTTTTCTATTTCAACTTTCAACATCAGATATGTTGGAAATAAAGCCTTGAAAATTTTTTTATTTGCTATTTATAAAATCATCATGGTCTTATACCCCAGGCCATGAGTTTAACATGTTAACATGAGTTGACTTAAGTTGTTGTTTTGTTTTTTTTTATTTTCTTTCTATTTCATCCTTCAATAAATGATTTGAAGAAAAAAATAGTGGTATATTTGATTAATTTTGAACAATGACTTAAAATATTTCAGGGTACTTATTGGGATGTTTTCCTTGAAATCAGGAGGGGCATTCAAGGTTGGACTTATAGTCAACGTAGTATGTGCAACTGGAATGTCAGGCAGATGCCTAACCTATTTAATTAAAAAAATATACCTTTGTTCGGATTATATATACTTGTGAAATGTGTTTGGATAGGATTACAAAAAAAAAAGAAAAGAATTTGATAAGACTATTTATAGGATGTTAAAGTCAGTCGTTTGGACGAAAACTATTTATTAAATGTTAAAAGTCGGTTGTTTGGACAAAGATTACATTTTATATATCAAAGTCAACTATTTGGATGGACAATAACTATAGATATATAAAATTGGGCTATTTGGACAAAGACTAATCAAATTATATATATAAAAGTCGATCACATATATGAATGTCTGGTATAAATATATGTTTCTAAGTTTGGCCGTAACAATGGAAACTAACAGTTGTAGGAATTAAGCTAGTTGTGATGGTAGGAAAATAATTATGTAATGTGGAATTGGTCCAAATTGACATAGTGTAGTGAAGAGAAGTAAAAGAAAAGTAAATCATATGAAGTGGATTATTGTAGTTATGCATGTAACTTATTATCTTATAATATGTATCTAAACTAATGTGTATGTAAATCATTTATTTTAAAATTGTAAACAAGTAACATGATGGGTTATTAATCCTTTTGGTTTCGTTTCACATGCATACGCTTGTAAGTTGTATTTATTTCATAAAATAAAATAAACTCTATTAGTATATCAAAGTGGTGAATGATTGTAATTGATGAGTTGTTATGTTGGTGGAAAGTCTAAGCCTACCTACAAGCATTGGTTGTATGGCTAAATGCAAATCAATTGCAATTATGTTTTTATATAGGTATAAATTGCGAGACAAGATTTTAGATAGAGCCTTATATAGGAGAGATTTTGCCAAAATTTTATTAAAATATATAAATCCGTAATTTAAATGGAAAACTTTTAGCATGCCTTGTGTTTTTGCATAAAGTAAAACGTATGTTTAATATGTCAATTGGGACATCCTTCGTACGGGGGATACTCTATTTGTATATATATAAAAGGAAATGATCTCATTTATCATGTATATGATTATCTTAAAAGAAGAATTTAAATTATAAAGAGATGGGGTGTTACGTATTGTCTTAATCCTTTTTTCATGATATTCTTAACACTATTAGCCATATTTTACCCTTAACTATATATAAGATAAACCATTTATAATTAACAAAAAATAACTTGTCTTATAACACTCAGTTAGATTATAAGTTTAAATCTTAGCTATTTATCGTAGCCTATAATTGGTATTATATGTATATCCTCACATATGATTATAATTATCTTCAAAAAGCTCATAAGTTTCATTCTTAATACAAATGCAGTGGCCTGTAATTGGTATTATATGTATGTCCTCACATATGATTATAATTATCTTTAAAAAGCTCCTAAGTTTTATTCTTAATACAAATGTAGTGTGAGGAGGATGTAAATATCAATATCATTAGATCGTTCAGTTAACCCTAGTCAATTATTTGTTATGAAGTTATTTTTTTTAAAAGAAGTTATTTGTTGTTTACCTGGATGGCTTTAGATTAGGTTTGGTTAGGTTAATCGGGTCATAAGTCAACCAGTCAGGTCAACTAGATTATATTAGGTCAATGTCTTTTTTTATTCAAATTGAAACTCAATTTGGGTTAGGTTTTAGATCGTTGGTTTACTGTATCAACTCGCTAAGTTAAGCTAGGTTATGTCAAGTTAATAACTATGTTATTGTTTATTGTGTTTTATATGCTCAAGTCTGGAAGCATCCTTGAATTAAGTTTTGTTGAAGTCAAGAAAAACTTCATATAAAAATTGGGCTTTATATGATTAGGTTGATTGATGGTGTGACTGAGTTGATTATTAGTTGATAGACTTGACTAATGGATGTACAATTGATTTACAAAAATTAAATCATTTAAGGAACATGGAACTCTTTGATGCTTAAGTAAATAAAAGTATGAAAAGGAAAAAAATATGTATTGGAAGAGAAACAAAATAAAGATTAGAAAGTGTGTATTTGCATGTGTTGTCCTAAGAATCATATAACCTAGCCTAGTTTGGTCTAGATTCCAACGTGTTGAGGGTAGCTTTTTATAGCTATGAATGCCTTGTATGGCTAGAATCACTCTGGCTTATAAACCTAGTGGCTGAGTTTTTTTATACATATATATGCCTTAGATTTCTTAATGGAGAAGGATATCATATTATTAGAAGAGAAATTGGGTGTTTTGGAAGTGTCATCCATGTTTTTTGTATAGAAAAACACCATTGGCTAGTGATAATTGCTTGTTGGTTGATGTGTCATGTCATAGTTGTTGTGTAATGTGCGCTATTAGCATATAAAATGATACATGTTATATATAGAAAAGGTTGTGTGAATAGACAAACTATGCTTGCAAAATTTATGTGTGTGGCTCCTTAAAACTTGAAAAATACATAAAAAAAACATAGCATACAAGATTGGACAAGTCAGGTTAACAATGGTTATGGGTTGGAGTTTTGGGCTGAAATTTCAACTAGAAAAAAAAAAAGAATTTCATAAAAAATTATGTATTATAAAGTTGGGTATTAATATAGATTAAGAACTTTTTTTGAATACAGATTTCAAGATTTGAGATTAGAAAATTAATGAAGAAAGCAAATCTCACTATCAAAACTATCATTTGGGTTTTGTTATTAAGTGTGTATGTTTCCTTGTCTTTTTAGTAGGTAAGATAACTCAATGGTTACTAAACTTAAAAAGGATGGAAATTTCCTGTCTTTTCAAGCAAGCAAATTAGCTCTCAAAAAGATTATTTATTAGAGTGTTTTGGTAACTTAACACAGTTAAAAAAAGTTTTTTTATTTTTTATTAAAATGACACAAGTGAAAAATTATTTAAGAATTTAGCATAGTTAAGAGAGTCGCAATTGGGATCTACGACACGCATATCACAAATGTCAATTGCGACTCATATGTCGTAGATAAGATTTGTGACTCCTTAACATGACATAATATTTTATTAAAATTAAACTAACTATACATCTATTTATAATTTTCATAACATATAATAACATGTAACTATATCTAATAATCACTCTAGCTCGTAGAAGTGCGTGGAGCACTCGGGGACGGACCTGGAGCATTTGTGTATGGGTTTAAAACATCACACCAACTCGACAACGAATTTGTAATATCAATGTAGGTGTAAGGAGAACCAATATCATCTCAACTCATGAATGGACTTGAATCGCTCGTGGACTGGCTTGTAACACTTGTGGATGGACCAACATCCTTAACATTTTTATAGCACACAATCTTATTTGCCGCTAATGCAACTTCAAGACGCTTCCCCAGCCTATTGAAGTTAACCACAATTTAAATTAAGAAAAGTGTTGGCCAAAAAACATCACATCTCATCGACACCTTCACAAATAATCGTTGTTGCTTTCTGAGCTTCTTGTACCAAGTAATTAATCTTTATACATACATTAAAATTAATTTATAGTCATCATCCATAATAAAATTAATTTGATATTTAATCAATATTGAATGTAAAACAATATTGCATACTAATCAATTATATCTTAGATATCGGGGGGCATAGTGCATCAAATTATATGAATGTCTCAGGAAATGTGACTGTGGGTGTAATGAAACGTCATGTAATACACATATACCATCTCATGTACATATTTATATCATTGTCAAATGTCACTCCTTAAAAAAACGATATATCCTAACATCCCAAAGATCTAGGTAAGATGTACAAATTACCAACTAATTCTCTTTGTGCTTACCTTGACGATTAATACTGTACAACTAATTTCTAGTATTAACATAATTTGGTATATGCTGGGATAGTTCAAACTATTATATTACCCGATCTAAACAATACATCTCAATAATGTTAAAGCAGTGTAACGAGACGTGTGCTAACAAAATGCCAGATCCCTCACGGCATATAGGTAAGGTTAAAAGTGTCAAGTCCTTTGTATATAACATCCATATAACCTATAGAAACATATAAAAGACTTAATTTCATATAATAAATCGAAACTAAATAACGAAAGTTTAAATAACAAAAATTTTAAACATATGTGTAATACATATTTGATGTAGCAGCTGTGTATCCAACTCATCCCAATAAAAATCATGGACATAAGTGGTATTTACTATGAAATGTCTAGCTGATACAACTAAAAGATTGATGTCTTCTCCCAAGTGTAGGAGTGTCAAAGTAATAAATAACCCGGTAAGACCGGGGTTGAACCACATGGAGATTAACTATATAAATTATAAATAATGATGATGATGATGATGATGATGAGGTGATGAGGACTTTGAGATGTAAGATTAATGTGAAGATTAAACAAGGATAACATAATTGTCAAGGTTAAAGGATCTATTAATAGTATTAGAAATAAATATAGTATAAACTCTTTTTATTAATCAACTGGAAACCATACACAAAAGAGGTTCCAATCGGATGATTTATCCTTAATAGTTTATTATAAATTTTCAACATGATCATATTAATTATCTTATTTAAGTAATACCAAATTTTTAAATATTGTTAGGAATTCATGATGTTAACTTATGTTAACAACAAATTAAGTTCCTTTCATGGCACATGAGTAGGTTATACCATACAGTTGGCTATGAAAGTGTCAAGTATTTGTTGTGCCAAATGTTATACAACACAAATCTATATTAACCATTTAACAAGTAAGGTATTAAGAATTAGGATAAAAAGATAAGACATGTTAATAACACTTTTTTAGATATAAACATTGAAGTCCATGTTGAGTTTATATTATACCTATTCTAAGAGTTTATATTATACCTATTCTAACACCATTAGTGAAACCTTTTCACCTTCACATAATAAACTTAACTAAATATAATGAAGAAGATAAACATAAATAAACAACATAAGAACATAAATATAGTAAAGAAAATGAAAAGCATAAACAAGAGATTAAGAAAAATATAACATGAAATAAAACTTAAATATTACAAAAATAAAAAGAAAGAAATAAAGAACATGATCTTGATCTGAATAACTAAGATGCCTAAATGCATGGCAAATGCCTCCTTTTATAGGCCAAAATTTGGAACTATTGATTTGATAACTAATTGTTGAGTGAGTGACCACATCTTGACTTGGTGACAATCTTTATCTTCTTGTCTGAACAAAACGTCATTGATAACGTCTGAATTTAAACCACATATAGTCATAAAAGTTCTATAAAATTATCTCATCTTTCCAAGAAAAAATAATTGAGATCATTTGGACTTCTAGAACTCGAGATATGGGCTGAACATTGAACAGTGTTTGGGCTGTAGCACAGATTCAGACTTCTCCGTTGTTGCTATAATTTAGACTTGAAAACGGCTTTTTTAAATCTTGGACTCCATATGAAAGTTTTAGGCTTGTGTCTTATCTTTCAATCCATATAAAGCAGACCTAAATCTGAAATCTACAACTCCAGATATGACCTAATTACCAAATAGTGTTCCAATTTGGACTGAACCAACATCTCTTTTCTAAGTTTGGCCCTCTCTTTGTCCTTTCAATTTATGTACTTAAACTCATCAATCAATCCTTTTATTTATGTGATAGACCTGCATTTAAGATGAATATTTACCATAAATTAAAGGTATCTTATGTTATTAGATATGTTATTATAAATTATGCTTTAATTAAGGAGTTATTGATACTTTAAATGCAAAATGATGATATAAAACCTTGATAAAAATGCACTTTTAAGTACTAATCACTAGCCCCACACCATCTAATAGTACAAGCCATAAATTTAGTATCTTTTTCACATTCAATTGATATAAATAACATGCTGATTATAATCAATTGTATTTTATTATTTCTTAGAACCAATAGAGCACCTTTAAGTAACAGTGTCAAACATGTTATTACCCTACCTCTCTAGATGCCCAATATAAATATGTTTTCATAACCAGAGCTATATTAATCAATATTAAAAATTATAAGTTAGTATTTAAAATACCATTAATTCTAATAATCAAATAATTTAAAATACATATACCTAAAAAAAATAGTTGACACCCGATAATTTGTCTTTAAAAAAAAAAAAACATGCTTTAAATAGTTGTCGGTATAGATATGCAAGTATGGCTTCCTCTCAGCTATAATTATGAATGGCTTAAAAATTATCAAGTAGTATCTGAAAGTACAACGAGATTACATTACTAGCAGTACTCATGAAAATAAGACCTCCAAACATATGTAATATGTATGCCCAAGCATACATAATCAATTGGTTTGCTATTACATATGTTAGGAGGGTCTTAAAATTAACGTTCAACCATGCCAACTTGATGCAATTGTGCCTTATAAGCATTGAATGAAGGCATTTGTCCTAATAGACGATGACATAAAGTATCTCTATTAATATACCCTCCACAACCTGTCACGGGGGTTCCATCTATTAAAAGATTAGTCAATAAGGCCACATCCTGGAGTTTGGGTGTCATCTTACCAACACGTAGATGAAAGGTGTGTGTCTAGTTGCCCATCAATCAACTAATTCTGCAATTAATATGTGGTTAAGATGTATGAGACATAGTAAACTCGTCTCATAAAAATCAACCTTGATAACATACGACCGAACACACTCATGCAACTACATCAAAGCATGTTATCGAGGTGTTACCGGATCTCTGCCCTTAAAATGAAGCAACGTAGGTTTCAAACAATAAAAATCATTAAAATTATAATAATTTACAACTCTTAATTAAAATATTTACCTAACCTCTCCTATCTAAATATCATTATAATGATTTTGATCTTGCATATATAAAATCGACCTATTATCAAAACTTGCATTAGCAATAAAATGGCTCTACCTGATGTCATTTCTTAAAGTCAAAACTCCTCTAGTCTAAACCATCTCTCTCTTAAGATGCTGTATAAAAAGAGTATTAGCATTTGCAAAATAATTGAACATCTGTATAGTTAGATTAAAAACAATAACTGAAGTTTACATAATTTGAAACAAATATAAAAAATAATATGTGTTGTCTAATTTCACAAGTTTTTTTATTATAATCTTTTTGACCGTATATACCACATTTAATTATATCTAATTAGCAACTTAAATTACATATAATTAACCTCATTCCTAATTCAAAACCCTAATATTCAATAAAATCAAATTAACACTAATTAAACATAAATTACATTAAATTAATTGAAGGGAAGTGTTCAAAATACCTCTAAATATAAAATATGGGTGGTGAGGGTAATCGATGGTGGTTATTTTGGCCAGAAAAATAAGGAGGCACCGCGAGTAAAGAGAGAGATTAATGATGTAGTATTGTTGTGGGTGTTTTTAACGATGGAGAGAAAGCAATCCAAGCGGTGGTGAGAGGGAAGGGGTGGTAGCTATGAGGAAAGAGATATATAAAGGAGGAAAAAAAGAGAGAATGAGGAAGAAAGGGTCTCTAAGGTTAAAATTCAAATGAATTAAAATATGGCATCCGTGACTCGCATGTCACGCATGCTATTTGCGAAATAGAAGTCTCAAATGCCATTTGCGACACGTGAAAGTATACTAGATCCCTATTTTTTTTTTAATTGTGTTAGTTTACTATTTCAAAAAAAAATTGTTCTAAAGTGTTACTAGATCTTACAAGGAATATATATATATATATATATATATATATATATATATATATATATATAATGTTATTGAGGAATTTTACTCCCTGCCACTACATTGCTAGAAGTTTTACAGTACTTTGTCTTTGCAACGACTTGGGAGTCATCTCATTCTAGTGACTGTAACAAGATTTTAAGACCTTAGAAAATAAATATAAGTAAAACACAACTTATAGTGATTGGTAGTAAAATTTTCAAAATTTTAAAGGATGGTGTTATTCTCTATTGTTTATTGAAAAGAAAAAAAATAACTTCAAAGTTATTTTTTTTAAATGGATATTCTTATAAACTTCACATTGAGTTGATAGACAGAACTAATTTATAACAAACTATGTGGAATCAATTCTTTATTGTAATTTAAATTCAATTGATAAATAAGGTGAATTTACATATCTAAAAAAATTTATTATTCAATTTATTTTATTTTTTATATTACTCTCATCATTTTGATCTTATTCCTTTTAAAGATCACTCGAAAAAAGAGATTGGTTGATGAATATTTTGAAAAAGGTTAGTTTTAACATTAATTTTTGTTTTTTTAGTGTAGTAAACAAGAGGGTTGCCCTCTTATTTATATTTGTACTATTTTTAAGAAATTAAATTAAATTTTAAAGTTGAATTTTTGACACTCAAAATGATTCTAAAAATAAAATATAATTAAAATCTATGAATCAAATGCTATTCAAAGAATTCAAACATCCCATAAATAAGTTATTTGATGAACCATGTTTAAATCATGCACATATTAGTACATGAAGTGGAGATTGTGGAGGGAAGTTATTATTATTATTATTATTATTATTATTATCCAGTTAAAATGTCTCTGATTTATTACTTTCCACTGCAAGAACAACTCGTGCATCTGTTGCATTTTCTCTTCCAACATTTTGCCCTATTTCTCCTCCACTCTTAACTTGCTACTCTCCACCATAATTACTCGATAATTGTTGCAATCAATCAGATTGTAGTGGATCTTCTGTAGTTCTGGGGCCAATGGTTACGGTCTCGCCTTAATAAGATAGGAAGAAGATAGATTTTGAGAGAGAAGAAGATAGATTTTGAGAGAGAAGAATAGGGAAAAGAGAGATTGACGAGATAGGGAGAGAGTTCTGTTGCAAAATGCTCTTCAAATTTTCCCTCGTTCGAAGATACTTAAACAAGCTATATTTATACCATATTGTTCTTCCCTGGTTACTAACTAACTGTTATTTAAGTACTAACTTTCTGTTACTCAACTAATTCTTTAACTATTAAAACCATCTGAGTAATGATTCATTTGCACATTTATTCCAGCATATGCAGAATAGCTGCTGCTTCTGGTACTGCTAACCAGGGTTCATGACATCCTACCATCCGGACAACCTCCATTCCCTGGCGGAGCCACCATGCGCAGGTAAAGGAGACAAAAGGAGGGGAACTGAACCCACATTATCAAAGCGCCTTCAGGCGAACAACAAACAAACCCCATTTCACAAAATAAACGACCAAAGTATACGGTCACCTGGCATTATTCTTAGCCAGGCACCTACAAATGGTGGTTCTAAGAAAAAAATCACTTTCCAACTCCCTCTTTAAGATTAAGGCTTCTTTTCGTTTGTTAATGCAGTACACAGCACAATGCAAACAACACTAAACTTTAGGGTATAATGGTTTTAGTGACACCTTTTTTTTTCTGTTTTAATCAAGTATATAATAATACAATCCAGTTTACAAACATGAAAATTTCACGCATTTGTTCCCAGTGCGCTTCTCTGTAGTTTCTTCAAATGAAGTACAAGACACTACATGTTTGACATCATGCCTGAGGGACCCAAATTTAAGAAGTTGAGAATAGCTACAAGCTTATCACTAAGTAGCAACCGTATTAATTAGTCACAGTCATGAGGCGGCCAAGAAACATACAGAAACACCAAGGATCTCAATGAAAGAAGGGATATTATTGGCTGGATAGAAGTTGCTTGATTACAAGCCTAAATAGAATGATCCTCGATGTTCAATAAACTCAGGCAAAAATACATGGAAAGAACTGCTTAAATGCCAATAGATTGAAAAAAACATAACCAAAAGAATAAAACCAAGCCACTTCTCTGAGTGCGTGAAAACTACTGAAAAAGGGTTCTCGTCAAGTGTTCACGAGCTGTAGCCAATGCTTGACCTATAGTCTGCAACATTAGAAAGGGAATGTAGTGGTCATGTTAAGAAACTAAAGGGGGGAGAGTATGATTTCTACGAATAAATTAAGTTTTTAGAGAATTTTGGAGCAAGCATTATCTCATGCAGTTTTTAAAGATTGATAATTTCATTAGCAATTTTCAGTACTTCTGATTCCATAATAACATTTAAATACTCAAATTCTATGAAGAAAGTTACAGGCATGGAGAGAATCAAACCTGCTCTGATAGAGGTGCAGTAGGATCCATGCTATTTACAGCCACCTTTCCAGCAATAACATTGGCATCTGTTTCTAGGATCATGCTGCCAAGCAAGATTGAATGCACAAAATATATGTAAGAGACCTTGACTGTCATATTAACCAGATAGCATCACAAGCAAATATAAGCAGATTGCAGGAAATGAGAAAATGATCCTAAACAATACAAAATGGAGGGAAGCAAGAGATTCTAAAAATAGAAGTGCATGCCCTTATATCTTTTAACACACTAATGTAAAGGATTAGTAGGTATTAGGTAAATTGGTAAAATTAGAGGACATCCAGATTGCTGAGATTCTCTCCATTTTTCTCCCCACTTGTGAGGAGAACAAAAACATGGAAGCCAAAATGGGAAATTTTCCTCCCATTTCCCATTCTCTTCCACTTTCTCTTCCCTTTCCAAATAATCAAAAAATTTCAATCACCTCAAATTTTCATTCCCCTCACTTTCTCCTCTCCTAAACACATTTTATATGATCAAGAGGGTCCTAGGAACGGAAATTTAGTGACCCCCACCATCCAATATTAGGGCTTGAACATGCAACACTTTTTTTCAGTACAATATAAAAATCCTGGGCTTATGAGACAAAGGTTGGGAATTCATAATCAGTTCATGATTGTTTGATTTAACCAAAAGTCTCTCAGAATGGTCTTTTAAAATTGATTGGATTTGTTTGAATAAGAATGTTTTCAGTTCCTCAATTATTTTATCATTCTGCAATAATCTTCATCTATATGAATACCTACTGTCCCGCAAAGGTTGAGAAAAGGTAACAGAACCATTTCCCTACAGTTGATGTAAGCAGGAACACCAAAACAAATAGACAAAAACTATTAACTCACCTACACCATGCAAACTACCAATAACAATACAGATACATTAAAAGACAGCATGAATACAGGACTATAACTTCCAATTGATGCATCTAGAGTTCTGTAGCATATGAAGATTTCAATTTGCAGCAAGTTTATCCATCAAGGCTACAAGTAGAAAACTGCATTTCAATTAACATTCTTAGTTGAGTACATTTACCCATATTGCATAGCAAGTCAATCCAATTCCCAAACAAAACAAAAATTGCATAACAAACATACCCAGTACCAAGATCAAAGTAAACATAAAAAAGCGGTTGACAGAAAGTATTAGTTGCATACCCTCTTTCAACAATCTCATCAAGGCATAGGAAAATGAGATCTAAGTTCTCAAGTGCCTCCCTTTTGTCAACATTGCTCCTAAATTGAGGACAGGGAAATGTTAATTTCACAAGAACAAAATCACACAATCATTAAATCAAATCAAGAAACAGAATACCTTAATAGGAGAGAGACTGAATCAAAGAAACCCTGAAGAACAGCAGCTAAGATGAGTTCATTCTCATCCTCACCCCCAGTCACATAGAAATGGAGATCCTGAACAAATTTGTAGATGACAATGTTGCTGTCAAACATTGTAATCTCCGCTGCATACAACAACACATCAGGAATGCATGTGACATTGTATCTCATAACTTCCACGCTCAATTGAACAGAATTAAAGGCTCATAATTAACTTTTCTATTTTAAGTTTCACTGGGACACATTTCCAAAACAACATGCCAGAAGCCAAGCCTGAGAAGATTAGATGACAATGCAGACATAAAGAACCCTATCAGTCCTAATACATAATCTGGAAATTTTTTAAATGTCAAGAACCCCAATAAACAAACTTCAAAGTAAGTTGTAAGAGTATGAACTCTTACTAAGGATCATCAACTAACTAGTAAGAGCAGACTATTAAAGATAAAAAGGATGGATTGCAAAATGAGAACAAGACAAAGAAGAAATTTAATCTCATTCAAAGCCGCCCTCACAACTAAGACGAAACCAATATTTTCCACATGCAGAAAATTCAGCCAATTAACCAACACCCTTCATCTCCAAATGATTCTTCAAAATAACTTTTGGAAAACATATATAATGATTTTTATGGTGTGAGAAAAGTATGTGTTTGCTCATGCAGTTGGGGCCATGTAGAGCGGCAACTACTTTTCAATTCAACTAAAGAGGATTTTGAGCTGTAGCACATTGTGCAAGATCTTGTCTCTCAAGAGTAAGAAGGGTCATAGTAAGCTCATATAACTAAAGACGCTCATATATTATTGAACACAGATCAGTATCTGTATTTGCATTTCTCATGATAAACAAGCATTGTGATTTGTCCTCATAAGAAAAGGCACCCAAGAAACTATTTTTGGAGTCAAAACTACCCAATCATCGTAAATGCATGCCATTAAACAAGAATGATTATCAACAAACAATAAAGCTTCATAATTCCTCAAACTTTGCTTTTCAAATAGCTTAACAAATTTATGCTAACCTTCCGTACGAGCATTTGATTTCATAGTCTTTGCGAAAAGAGATTTTTCAAAAGCTAACTTTGCAGTATTTGTTGGCCAATCATCCGAATAGTATTTGACCGCAACTCGCTTCCCTTCTGAGTCTAGCAGAAGAATGTTTTTCACCACAGGGAAGGAATCCTATCCAAAAATAAAATAAAAACAAATTAGTCAAAACAACATTATTTCCAGAATCCAGATTTTCCTTCACTTTCTAAGCAACCAAAATGATATTTCAAAATCAAATCAAATTCCACACGTAACTAACACCACACCAGATCTCAGAAAAATTCAGAACCTCGACACTCCGTTTTTACTAACAAATCGAAGCGATCATTTAGCGCCTCCAATTCCTAGCAACCAACCAGAGCGTAACTGAATCCAAAGTCACCCATTGGATTCAGCAAACGGAGAAAACGATTCGATTGTGTGATTAGAGGCTAACGATTTAGATAATTAGATGCGTAATTAAGATGACAAGAGTAAGAGATCAAGGCAGATTGGAACAAATTCGATGCGGATACTACAAAACGACAGCAGAAATGGGATGTCAATAGCAAAAACGACAGCAGATCAATCATCAATTTACCATTTTTGCAGATCGCGAGAGGTGGAGATCCGAGAGAGAAAGAGACTGTAAGTTAAGAAGAGAATTAACAAAAGCGCAACTGTTTATGGAGGGATCCTGTGGGGGGTGGTATAGGGTAAATTAGGCATTCAAACTCTTATAATTGTCTATCTTCAGTTATGTTTTTTACCAAACCTTGATAATATTATACTTCAATTGTCTGTTTTATTATCAAATGATTTTTACATCAATTTTACTAATATCTAAAATTTTTATTTTGTTATTGACATCAATTTTTACTACAAATTTATTTTGTCAAATGTCCTTACATGAATCTTTCATCTTTCTTTCTAAGTTATGTTAATTTATGGCATTCCTAGAGTACAAAATTTTTTGTTATATTTAAGAGTGTGATTGCTATTATTTTTTAAAATGTTTTTTGTATCGAATTGAATCAAAATGATTTTTTTTTTTTTTTAAAAAATTATTTTTTAGATCAATGTATCAAAATGATTTAAAACATAAAAAAAAAAAATTTTAATAAAACAAATAGTTTTTTTAAAAACACGGGTATAACCATATTTTCAAAAACAATAATATAATAATCTTATATATATATATAAAAAAAAAAAGCATCTCTTCCCATCTTTCTTTATTTCTCCCTCCTAATCTGGTTTTATGTTGTCTTTCTTTTTAAATCTAAAATATAATCAAGTTTCCAGTAAAATAGATATATGATAGACAAGTTTTTTACAAATATATAGTAAGAAAAACGTCTTTATGTAGAATTACTATATTTTTTTAGTATGTAACAATAGTTTTTTTTTATATATATATATAAAGTTCTTATAATTTCTTTTACTACAAATTTATTTTGTCAAATGTCCTTACATGAATCTTTCATCTTTCTTTCTAAGTTATGTTAATTTATGGCATTCCTGGAGTACAAAAGTTTTTGGTATATTTGAGAATATGATTGCTGTTATTTTTTAAAGTGTTTTTTGTATTGAATTGCATCAAAATAATTTTTTTTATTTTTTAAAAAGTATTTTTGAGATCAATGTATCAAAATAATTTAAAATATAAAAAAAAATAATTTTTAATAAAAAAAATAATTTTTTTTAAAACACGAGTATAACCACATTTTAAAAAAACAATAATATAATAATCTTATAGTTCTCGGTTTTAATTCCTACATGTTGAAAAAAAAAAGTGATAAAGTTACTAAAAAAGATGAGAAAAAAAAATCATTAGATTACCAAAAAAATAAAATTATCATCATTTAAATGAGTTTATCTTAGTTTCATGAGGAGGTGGGTTAAAAATTATTAAAGAAATATATTTTTTTTAATTCTAATCATTTGAAGTTTTTATGAATATTTATTTATAGTTTTTGTTAAAAATAAATAAATGATTAAGACAACGGAATTTTGGATATATATTTTTCACAATTTAAATTATTGGCTTTCTTATAAATATATATTTTAATTATTATAAAATTAAATAAGAATAAATTTTGTAAAGTACCTCGGCACATTACTTGATTAATGCTTATTCATGCACTCCCAACACCGACTTTTCATTTGTTTCCATATAGAACTTGGGCCCTATGAGATTGCAATGTAGGGAGAACAGTAATTTTAGATGGGTTTTTGCAAATGATGTTCAAGGTGAAGTTCTGGATGGATCTCTTGGACATGTAGATGATATATCAATAGATTTGTATATATATTTTTTTGCCATGTTTAGAAATAAAGTGTAAATCAGTTATTTTAAAATTTAAAATTTTTTTATTTAAAATTAAAATTTTAAATCATTTTAATATATTAATAACAAAAATATTTTTTTTAAAAAAATATTTTTAAACAAAAAATATTTTAAATTATAATTGTTATTACAATCTCAAACATTTCACTGATATTATTCAATCTCTTGAAACGATAAAAATATTTTTATAGACGAACCTGTTTATTTTTGCGTTTTAAAAATGTTGTTGAAAAAATTTGAAAATTTTTTTTTTTTTATTAATTTTAAATTAATATGTTTTTAGTATTTTCAAATCATTTTGATATGCTGATGTCAAAAATAATTTTTTAAAAAATAAAAAAAAATATATTATTGATATGTATTTTGACATGAAAAAATTATTTAAAAAAGCAACCACAACCACACTATTAAACAAGCTTTGCAACATTCTTGTACTCCTTCTTCTTCTATATGTATGTACATATTTTTTCATCAGAGTTGGAATAACCATCATGCATCTCAGCTTTGATTCGAGTTGTTCTTTGAGGGATCATTGCTTGTGATCTTGCAGTCCTTCCTCTTTTATATGCATGCTGGGTTATCACCTAGAGGGTCAAAGTCAGGGTAATAATATAATATATCTAAACTGGTTAGAATATCATATCTAGATAATATGGATTTATCAAACCTAGATAAAGAATTTATATTTTTTTTTCTAAGTATTCATATTCTTATTTTAAAAAAATTATTATACACAAATAAAAATAAACATTATTGATCTTAGAATTTAAAACTTATTCTCTCATTTATAACAATTCCTTATTAAAAGTCATTAATTTTATTATTTGAGAGTCCTTAAACTTCACCAAAATGAATTGTTTTACAGGTGTTAGGTCTTCTACCACCAACCAACAATTCATAAACTCTAGAGGAGGGAATATTGACATGAACATATGATTATCTAATGTATTACACTCAAAAACCTCATTCATGATTATATTAGATTTTGAAACATTATCAATTTGCGTTATATGTGGGAATCTAATAAAAAACCGTTAACAATTCTCCTTAAATTGGTTTTTGACATTCTTAATCACTATTAATGACAAATAATCACAACATTTCTATAATAGAACATGTGATATATTAGACACTTTTGCCCAATCAAATCGCCAATAGCTCATCAACCAAATGCAACTTTCTACCTAGGCTATATTGGCAGTACAATGATCAAATTAAACTTTTCCACCCTCAACAACATCCTCCTTTACACCTTTAAAGCTACAGGCTACAAACAGTACCCGTAGACAATTGAATTATTCAAAGAAGTTTGGGCAAAATGAAATGTTGAGGGGTTTTCAGCCTCAATGGTCGCCAAGCCTTTTCCAGAGAGCATTTTCTTTGTCAAGAGGCTCATGCACGACACCAACTGACATCGTGGGATGGAGGCTAGCCATCGATCATGTCGTTTCATGCCAGAAACATCAAACTCCTAGAACTCTATAGACATGTTATGACCTGTTTGTTTCTGCGTTTCAAAAGCGTTTTTGAAAAAATTTAAATTTTTTTATTTTTTTTATTAACTTCAAATTAATATGTTTTTAATGTTTTCAAATAATTTTGATGTGCTGATGTTAAAAATGATTTTTAAAAAATCAAAAAACATCATTGACATGTATTTTAACACAAAAAGTTATTTGAAAAGCAACCGTAATCATATTGTTAGTGGAAAGCAGCCTGTAGAGGGGTATATGAATGAAGATGTCTACACCCTCGTCAAAATCAAGATTCTCCCCTGTTAAAATGAGTGTTGCGTACTCATATTCTCGGGGATTACATTTGTATCAAGAAAACCCTAGACAACTATGAGGGTCTTGCTAACACATACAAAACATACATATCAGCCCGGAATTGATCATATAAGATAGCTATCCTTTGTTCCTCTACTCTCATTCCTTTCTTCTTTCCTTTAGCTCCTGAAGAATACCAAGACTCCCTAGGACTTTATCTTGCATTTGGAGCTTTGGCTGGGTTATTTGGATCGACCTGCACATATCCATCGGAAGTAGTTAGAAGACAAAGCAGGTAAGGCTCTAAGTTTACCCTTACCTGCTAGTGTGACATGTTTTTCTTGGTTATATGTCATATGGTTTCTGTAATCCCACCAAGTTTAGTTAGGAGACAAAAGCAGGTAAGGCTCTCTAAGTCTCCCAGGTTTAGTTTCTGCCTCTCTGGAGTCATTATCTTCTTATTAATCAATATATTTGGTTTCTATATAAGAATATCATAAAAGGCTGATTCTACAATCATCATATAGCTGTAAGCTTTCGATATTGCAGAAAAGCCCAATGTAGACCTTGTTTCCTCGTATATATTTCCTTCTGTTGTCTTAATTATGATGCTTTTACTTGGTGACAAGTTCTTTGCATTCATGGTCTTACAAGGTTGATTGTCTACGACAGGGTGAGGCGTACAGCAGCACAAGACGAGAACTTACTTCCGTTTTCCGAAATCAAGGAAGGAGACAATTGTATGCTGGTTTGAGTATAAATTATATGAAGGTAACTCCATGAAACTCCCTTGCCACTCCTAAAAATCTTCTGCCCTTAATTTGACACCAAATGAGTCATCCTGCATTAATTTTAGTGATTTCTCAACAGCTTGCTTGAATATGCAGAACTTTGTTTATGGTGATATATAGAGTATTTAACACTTCTGAAAAAGAAATACAGAAAAACTGAGTTACGTTGTATTGTATTCCATATTCTTCCAATGAACAATAATGCTGCAGGCTGTTCCTTCTCTATCTATTGGATTTACAGCATACGACGTAATGAAGTCTTGGCTACACATCCAAACCCAATAGAGGCCTCGATTATGAGCATTTACTGCTTGAAGTGATGAACTTTTCTTCTCTAGTTGATATAGCAAGAGTTCGATGGCCAACCCCTGCTATCCCAATTGCTGTTTTGACCATTGTCCCATAGTAGCGTTGGTGAACTGAAGATTTTACAACAAAGATCGCACCGGGCTGTCAGATAACAAGTATTTTGCTCATAGTTGCTTGCAAGTTGCTGTTTAGCATATGATTATGGATTTGTAACCCTCTATCCTTCTGATTGATTGTGATTTTTTTTTCCGAATGCAACTGTATTTGGTTGCAAGATTGCTTTCATATGGCTACGTGTTCCCCAGACAAGTAAATCATCACATTAAACTACAGAGTATGGCCTATATGATCTGAATTGTTTGCTACTTGAAGTCTCTGTATTTAGATAGAGAACACATATATTACTCATCTTTCTTTGTCCTTGAAAAAATTGGCAAAACGTAAAATTCACATAAAGATTACTTGAACTAATATGAAAACGAAAAATATGTACAGAAATAAGGTGATCACTATCTCAAACATAAGCAGAAATGACCCAATCAAACTGCATGTCTCTGGAGTTCAAGGGCTATAGAAGGAAGGTCCACATTTGCATTTCCAACCTTCAGGCTCATAATTTGCATAGTTTACACTTAAATGGTGGGTGCCGGTTTTGCTGATGGCGGGCACTTGAATTGCTTCACAAGGAGTGCAGCCATGGCACTTGTGCTCACAACTTGGTGGGGTGGACCCAATTTTGGTAATGCCTTTAGCATAACCTGCTGCAGCCTCGATTATCATCCCACCCGCCACCCCATCTTTGGTTTTAATGCCCTTCAAGATTCAAATCGAACTATCCTTTTATCATCTTGTTCAATTTGGTCATAATAACTTGTTTAAACACAAAAGAAAACGAGAGAGGGATCGATCATACGTACTTTTTCGGAACCTGATTGGGGGTTTTTCGAGTCCAGTGGAACTTGTAAAGATTGAAGGCTGTGTCCTGTGACTGACCATAGCATTTAGTTAAAGTTAGTACTTACAACATCAACTATTCAAGCCATAGCATTTGCATAGAGAAAGAGAGCAAGAGAAAGAGGCTTCAACAGGATGGGAGCGAGAGAAGTTCTGAGAAAATGGTGATACAAAGTTCAAAATAAATTTAAAAAAGCAGTCAAGAGTCAAGAATCACGAGAAACAACAATCTCTTAACTCCTTATGGAAAAAAGAAACTGTGGGTTTCGATCGAGTGGGTATGTTGTATTCCTAGTTTAGCCCCCTGTGAGTCAAAAGAGAACACTTGAAAAGATGAACCACCACCCAGATGAGTCGCGTGAAGCTAAGGGCGTGTTTTAGTATATAGGACATACAGCCAGGGAGACAAAATCAGAGGACACAATCACAATTGTAAGAAACAGAACTCTTTTAGTTTCAAAGGGATCATCGGTCAGGCAACATATACCTGCTTGGTTGACAGCAACACCGTTATTGGGTGCAAAAGGCCTGCTTGCTGCAGAAACCAAACTCACTGTGTGCAGTGCTAGCACTAAACAGCAAATAGAACCTGCCTCCATAGAAGCTGTGATGATGATGGCGCCTTGATTGGAGCGAGTGTGTGAAGAGAGATAGTTTCTGGATCAGCCACACAGTAGATCTCTGGGAGAAATCAAGTGTATGGTGGGGGATTATTTAAAGGAACAGACTCACTACTCGCATTTCCCAAAAGCCAAGCCTCCAGAATTTCTTGGGTTTCTCCTGGAGGAGTCTCTTATCTTGCATTGGTACTTGGTTAGTTCGGTACAGCTTGAAGATATTGCTTCACAAGCAAGTGATTCTGGTTTTTGTCAAATAGTGAAAGTCTACACCTGTGAGTTTCCACTTCACTTCACTTGGAAAACCTTATCATTAATCTGTTTTCTCTGTCTCTCCTTCTCCTCCTTGATTTCCTTGCCTTTCAATACAAGGCAACTTGGACACCGGAATTTTTTGTTTTTTTTAATGGTTTTTATGACAATCAAAATATTTTAAATTAAATTTTAAAAAATAATTAAAAAAACCTTTATATGGAACAGACATCTTACACTTCTTTCTCTCTCAAATCTGTTTAAAATGGAGCAGTACTTTTTTGTGCGCAAGATAACAGCTCCCTTTCCTGAGGCATCTGGAAAATCTGCGAGGCACCCAATAAATCTCTGATGTACAAAAGAGGATCTGAGCTAAGCCTAGACTGCAGAGCCCTTTTAGTTGTAATCCCATAAAAGAAAGATAAGGAAAATAAATGTCCACCATAACGCAGGAGAGAAAAAGGGCACCACAGTCTGCAGGAAACCATTAATGAGTTAAATAATGGCGTACTAGGGTCAACCTTTCACAGGTTGGTGGAGGGGGGACACTCAATCCTGGCCATCCATCTGGAGATCCAGCCATGGTCGCCATTAAGAGCTTTTGCCGTCCCTCTTGCCTTGCTGCTGCTTCCTCCAGATAGGAGCATTCAATGAATAGTAGATTCCGTGGCACCCATTCCACAGCTTTCCTTGTCCACCTGCTCTCTTAACTCCTCCGCTGTTGAGTCTGTAGGAGGAGGTGGAGGTAGGCGACGGTGTAGCCACTGATTTGGCAAGTGTCTTTTAGAGAAAAGAGGTTCCTATTTGAGGAGCTTTCTTGGACTGAAAAATGTGAAGTCGAGCTGCCATGAAGCGATGAAAAATGGAAAAATTGAAAGCCGTGTTGATTAGAGTGATTTGATAACTCATTGAAGCATTGCCAGACCCCTCTCTTCCCACCTGCATATTGAAAAGAAAGACCCATGAGAGACATCCTCGTAGGCATTTCTGCCTCTCTCTCCCTCGGACAACTCTCTGTTTTCGTACCGAAATTCAACTTAAAATATATTTAATTATGTGTTTGTTTTTTAAAATATATTAAAATAATATATATATATTTTTTTATTTTTTAAAAATTATTTTTGATATTATTTTATCAAAATGATTTAAAACATATAAAAAAATTAAATTTTTTAGTTTATACCATGTTTTTTTTTAAATGATCTTTGTTAAAATCTGAGTTTTTATTTAAAAAAAACAAAATTAGCATTGTAAAAATAAAATATTTAAAAAATAATAAATTTAGAATCTTCATTGATGAAATAGCAAAATGTTTATAAAAATTATTTTAAATATTGAATTTAATAAATAAATAAATATTACCTTTACCTTATGGCATGAGACTATAACCTCTTTAATAATTTATTTTTAAATATTACGGCATAGTATTGTTTATTTTTGTGTTTTAAAAGTAATTTTTAAAAAGGTTAATTTTTTTTTTTATTTTTTGTTTTAAATTAATATTTTTTTAATTTTTAAATTATTTTAATATATTAATGTTAAAAATAATTTTTTAAAAAATAAAAAAAATAATTTTAATATATTTTCATAACTAAAACATCTAAAAAAGTAAGCTAAACAGCATCATAATATTATATATTTCCTCGGACCTATTGCGTTAATTATGGAATTCAACCGAAAAGAAGACAACTTTGAGGTACCGAAGACTACAAATTCAATGAAAGTAAGCTTCATCTCTGTAGGAAGGAGACTAACAAATACACTTTCATTGTCGGAAACATGAGAGTTTTCATACAATGTTGTCAATGAAGCTATTAAAAAAGAAACTAGAAAATATAGGACCTATTTTTTTCAGCATTGCCTATTCAAAAAAAAAAAATTATATATATATTCAAATAAATTGCATCTGTTTTTCCATCCGAAAAGCAATTATTCATAGTGATGAAGTTTGAATTTCAAATATGCTTGTAGAATAAGGTTTTTTTGGTGGTTATATTGTGGGTTGATAATTGACTATTTAAGTAACTTCTTTTTCTTTTTCTTTTTTTCATTTAGATGAAATTATTTTGATAAAAACCTTTTAATACGTACAAAAAAAAAAATCCTCATTTGAGGGATTTTAGGATCTTTTGATAATAAAAATAGTAATTTTATAGAGAAAAAAAATAGTAAATATGCTAGAGAACATTAAATTCTAAGAATAAGGTTATTCTTGTATTGAATTTATATCTTTTGAATGCAAAAACTTCAACCTCTTACTTGGATGGCTCAAGAAGTATTTATAGCCCTTAAACCTTGTTTTTCTTGGGTTGAGAGGTTGGAGATAATTTTACTAAGAAAATATTTATGAGAAACAAATATCTTTTACACATGCGTAAATAAGGAAAGAAGCAAATTGACTTAAGACATGCATCGATCCTAAGAACATCAAGTCATGTTATTAGGCTAAAAAAAGAGATGGAGCCAAAAGGGACCAGGCGCACCTCTTGGGTTCGGACCCATGAACACTACCTAGGCCTAAAGAAAGACTAGGTGTTCATCCAATACTTGGGCTCGGGCTGTGCATGAGCCCACAACAAGGTGCTATGACATGGCCAACATCTTTTAATGAGCTGGAAAAGGTGTTGGATGCTCGCTTAACACCTAGGCTTTTACCTGAGTCCACAAGGTGTTTGATATGGGTAAAAAAATAGAGCCTATGATAATTATAGGTTTTTACTAAAAGAAGTAAATCTTGATCAATTGTATAGTAATTTAAAAAAAAATCAGAATTTTCAAAAGTAATCAATTCGATAAGAAAAGTAATTAATAATTACAAAATGAATGCATAAATGGCTAAAATATATCGAAAGCTTATTTTTTAATTTTGATTTTCAAAAAGATGTTGAAATTGCAAAATGGATGCAAATACCTCAAAAAAATATTTTTAAATTTTTGATTTTTTTCAAGAAGACATTAACAAGAGAAAAGTAGCTATAAATCACAAAATTGATGTGAAAATAACCAAAATGCATTGGAAACACATTTATTTTTAATTGTTTTGCTTCTTTTTTTTTTGAATTATTAAAAAAAAGGAATCGGGGGTCAAGTTTTGGGTTATAACAAGGAGTATATGCACTTTTGTATGACTAATTGGAGAAGAAAGGATCAATCAATTGCAGTGGTTAACATTCCAAGAAATGCAGCATGCAATGAAATGTGAACTTAATCGATGATGCAATCTCCATTTACAACAAATACAACTTCCATCATTAGTGTCAACCATTCCAGGCACTTTTATTTGAACATTAGCTATTAGAGAGTGTCTCAACCTGAAATAAACTTATTGTAAGATTAAATACACTTGTCACATATGTTATATGTATTGCCACATCAATAAGTAATTTAGTTAGGACAAGTGAAGGCTTTTCAGAGATTCCTCAACCTTGTCTCTTTGTTCAATAAAATATTTATTAGATCTAAAATAGGTCATCCACACTGTAACCATTATAAAAACAACCACCAAAATATTTATATAAGAGTTCTAATTTCTCTTTAAGTTTAACTTCTGTCATTCTCTAATTGCATTATTCATCTCAATCAAATCATCATATAAAATGTCAAACTTTTGTTTTGAAGGTTCTTAAAACATCATATGCAACATATTTTTAAGGAAATATTTTTTAACCTAGTTTTGAAGTTACCAACAAAGTTATTCTTATTTAATATCATTCAATTTTATATTTATTTTAATTACTTTTAATTTGTATTGAATAAACAATATAGCTTAGAAAGCTATATTTGTTTTGTTAAAAAATATCAATAATAAAATGATGAATTATCTTGAATCTTTTTGTCTTTCAGTGAAATTTAAATTGTTATTTGTTTTTATAAAAAAGAAAAATTTATTTTTATATAATTGAATAACTCCCAGCCGTATAAAATCAAATATTTTAATTTGAATTTATCTCCTGGCTTTTCGATTTAGTTTTATTTATAATTAATAATTGTTTTTGAACAATTTTTTATGCATATAATTTTTAATTTATTTTATTAAATACATACATAAAATTTTTAATTTACAGTTATATTTGTTTATAATATTGAAAAAAATATTAACAATACTTGCAAATTTTTTTATATTAAAAATTAAAATTTGGATCTACGTTGCAGTAAGCGCGAGGAAAGTGACTTGTGAGTGTTATATTTGGAAGTCAAAAAGTTGATCCAAAAATTGTTGGTTCTGCATCGACCTTAATTAAATTATCACAAAGGTATGGAATTATGGAAACACAATAGTTAGTTAGATTATCCGAACACAACAATTAATCTAATTAAATTAAAAACCACACACATGTGTCAAGTTATTTTACTTAAGAAGGCACCACTAAGACATTAAAGCAACGTATGACGACAGAAATAAATATAAAAAAAAACTTCAAGTTTTAAAAATTATAACTAAAATTAAAAAAAGTTTTAATTTGATAAATTCTGAATATCAATATCAATAATAATAATAATAATAATAATTAAAAAAGAAACTTGAAACTAAGTTAATAGCTAAAACTAACTTAGTTAATGAAATCTAAAGTAGATCAAATTATAAAACTTAAGAAAGGAATTTGAAAATAATAATAAAAAAAATAATAATTTCTATGAGTGTTTGGAAATATGGTTGTATATGTATTACTAAAAAATTAACTTTATATTACTAAAAATTAATTTTTTTATATGTTTTGGATCGTTTTGATGCGCTGATCTCAAAAATAATTTTTTAAAAATAAAAAAAAATCATTTTGATTCATTTTAACATAAAAAAACAATTTAAAAAATAACCAAAACCACACTCGTAAACAGGCCCGACTTCAGCTGAGTATACCAGACCAAACCACTATAAAAACATACATATACAACGCGTTGATTGCTGAATTTCAGTATGATATAATAATCAAATTAAAAATTAATTATCAGTTTTTCTTACAATATTTATTTGACTCATTCATACTTTTTTGTATACTTGAAGTTGTCGATGCTTGTCCCATATCAAATAACAACTCGATGAAGAAGGTGACTGGTTAGTTTTCTATACGTTGTATGTGGAAATTAACACAAAGCATATTTAACTTGTTGGAGCCAAGATCAAATATAAATATATAGCAAACTAGATCAAAAATATTAAAAAAAAAAAGACTTTTCTATTCAGTTCTGCATTCAACAACGCTGATCATAACCAGTTTATCACCTCTTGCTTCAGCAGAGTGCTCTTAGAGAAGAAACCGAATTCACGAACTGGGTGAAGAACTTTGCTGCAAGCGTGGATGTTGCACTGCTCATCTACAACTTAAAGCCTCGAGAAAAATTATTCAGGGGAGACTCAATCAGACTTGAAATCCATGCGACCCATTTACTATCTTGATTTTTGACCTACTCTATCTCGGGTTTTAGATGTCAAAAAATTGCAAGACCAATTCTATTGGAAAGAAAATTTGATTTTTCACAATTGTTCTAGAAATAAAAAAAAGTCTCAATTCACATTTTTTTTTATTATTCTACCCTAAAATTGACCCATAATATAGAAAAAAAAAATCAGAATCCGTACAAAATAGAAAGATAAGTTCCTTTTCTTTAAAGATAAAGCCAGCTATGAAAACCTCTTTAGGAGGCAACTGGGATATTTGTTTTATACCCTAAACACACCACAAGAAATTAATAGGAAGCAACATTTAGGAACAAAAACAATTAGAACTGAAAAGAAAAAAAAGCTAAGAACGGCAGCCCCTTCAAGACGTCCTGTTCTCTAATTCATCATATCAAGTTTGTTTTATTTATTTATTTAGTTATGGAGTATTTTTTAATTTAATCAGAGATTTTTTTATATAACCTAATAACCACGATGATACTCTACTTATTCATTTTATTACTTGTTGCTGTCAGCGAACATGCAATTTTTATCAGCAGCCTCATTACTCCTACTGATTAAACTCATTATTATAACATAATTGCACTCCTTACGTAAATGTTAAAGATTCTGCATCCTTTAAAGCTAGTGAGATCTCTTGGCATTTGCAGGTCGTTAAGAACCCAGAAGCCAAGAAAAACCTGAACAAGAACCTACACAGCTTTCCTAGCATAAAAAAGGAAAAATAGCTAAAAAAAGAAGAGATGACATAATAATAATAATAATAATAATAATGTTAAGGTGTCATGAAAAGACCTATTAACCCCTCAATGCTTCTTGTTTGACAATGTTGTTGTGGTTGCTTTTCAAATAACTTTTCATTCTAAAATACATTTCAATAATATTTTTTTTTATTTTTTAAAATTATTTTTGACATCTTCATATCAAAATTATTTGAAAATATTAAAAAATATATTAATTTAAAATTAATAAAAAAAATTTAACTTTATTTTAAAATAATTTTAATTCATAAAAATAAAATAAATTTTAATTCATAAAAACAAACATGTGATTAGTTGATTCCATTAACACAAAAAGTACACTGAAGTTTCTGTTAATTTTATATTCCTTGTTAATGATAAAGAAGAAGAAGAAGAAAAATCCCCTCTTGTCTCTTCTATTTCTTCCCCCTTTGGCTTTATTCACAATATTATAAAATAAAAAAAAGTATTCATAATATTGCGCGAGGACTTCTTACTTTTCTAGTTATATGTTCTCCTTTTATTAACGCTAGTTTTACTT
Source organism: Populus alba (assembly GCF_005239225.2). Classification (NCBI taxonomy): domain Eukaryota; kingdom Viridiplantae; phylum Streptophyta; class Magnoliopsida; order Malpighiales; family Salicaceae; genus Populus; species Populus alba. Next base: position 6,123,739 of record NC_133286.1, on the reverse strand, counting down.
TTATAAGAGGGCTGTCAACGTAAAGGACAGGAGACCTTATTTTGATCGCATTCCGGTCCTTCCACCGGTCCTTTACCTTGTTTTGATGAAATCAACTCACAGTCCAAATGAAAACGATTCAAAAGCTTCTCGAAGTATATATGTTAACAATTACTTTAAATTAGGGATATAAGATCACTTATTTTTTTATTTTTTTTGTTTAAAATAATATTTCATGTTTTTATATTATTTTGATGGGATGATATTAAAAATATATTTTTTAAAATAAAAAAATATTATTTTAATACATTTTAAAATAAAAAACATTTTAAATCATAGCCGCTCACACATTTCCAAAAACAATCATGTTAACAAATTAAGTTTTCTGGACACTATTTAGAATTTTGTTTCGAATAACGATCATAAAAATTTAATTTTTTTATATTTAAAAATAATTTTTAAAAAGTAATAAAATAATATAATTTTTAAATATTATTAAATAAAAATACTTTAAAAATAACCGTATATTCCACCCAAACAATTACAAGCAATGTTGCATGGCTGACCGTTTCAATAAACCCAAGCAAGCCATGCCATTATCTAGGTGATATTGGATTTGTTATTTATTCATTTATTCTCTTAACAAATCCAATATACGTGTTTGGAGGCACAAGCAAATATACTTTTGACCTTGCGTGTCTAACATGACAACATATACTGGACGACTGGAAATGACTGTTGAACGGCTTTGGAAATCGCAATAAGTACAGTGGATGAAAAGAGAAATTATCAATAACTTAAAGGACCTATATTTGAAGCCGACTTTGGTCAAAGTTATCAATTCCATCAATTAACGTCAGTTATGGGGTACTTTTTTTAAATATTTTTCAAAAAAATTTAAATTACCTTTTTTTTCATATTATTTTTATATGCTAATATCAATAAATTTTAAAAAAATATTATTTTGATATATTTTTAAATAAAAAATATTTTAAAAAACAAACCAATACCACATTCTTAAACACCCTATTAACTTTGCATGGAACACAACTCTTACTATATTGATCCGCCAATAAAACCCCTTAAACTAAATTAAAAAAAATAAAAAGATTTGTTTTTAGTTTATTATCAGTGCAAGAAAATTGAGTTGGTATTTAATTATAATAGCAGTTATTTTTAAAAATAGTTTTTATTTTAAAATGCATCATCACATAAAAATGATAGAAAATTATAAAATAATTACTTTAAAGAAAAAAAATAAAAAAAAACTTTTAAAAGTTTTTTTTTAACACAAAAATAAATATACTATTAAAGGAGGTGAAAATTTAAACTTGACAATTTGTTTAAGTTAGTTTTCTATAAATTCATAGTGGTGAAAATTAAATCTCATTTTGTTGCATTCCAAAACTTAGCTGGAGGGAGCAAATTTGACAATTAGCAATAGTTTATGATTTTTTTTTTAATTTGAGAATTATTCATTTTGTGTCTTTCTAAAGATTTTATATTGTGAAATTTTAAATTTTAATATATTTTTTTTAAATTTTTAAATTTTATATTTTTAATCTGAAACTTTATTTTAATTACATTTTAGTTCATGGGTTTTAAAGAAAAGAGGAATATTTACCAAAAAAAGGAAAATGAGAGGGAAATATGTGGATTGACAATATTTCATTTAAAAAATAACTTAATAAGATGTCTAAAATCTTTTTATAACCTAATTAACTCGGAAAAAAAAAACCTAGAATTATTAGTCAAATATTGCCGATATGTTTTATCACCCTATAATTTTTGAACTCCATGAATGTTGTACTTGGTAATTAGTTTGATGTTTATTATAAAGTGAATGCAACTTTTCCCCACACATAAGATGCATAAACTTGAGAAAATATTTCTACTAATTATATATTATGGTTTTGTTTTGTTGATAATGTTTATTTTTACCAAACAATCTAAATCCAAAACTTTAAAGTATTGAAATAAGATTTTTAAAATAATTTTATAATACTATTTTTCACGGAACTATTTTAACTTAATAAATTATTAGATGAGATTTCAAGATATTATTTATATTATCACATTATTTTATGCCTAGTTTTATTACAAGGAATAGAGCTATAAATCTTGAACACCTAATGATCATTGATTCTTTAGAAAATCACATAAAGAATGAATTAAGGCGACTAATGAAAACATATATTAATTCCTTTGGGGTTTAATTAGGTGGTTCTTACAATTTTCAATGTTTTATTTTTCAAAACCAATTAAAGTAAGCATATGAAGTCTCGAGGAGTTTGAACCCTAGCTAGCTTTAAAATTCAAACCTTTCCTTAATTTTTCTTTTTTTTTTTTGGTCAGAAAAATCCAAACCTTTACCTTTTCTTTTTCTTTTTTTTTTGGTCAGAAAAATTCAAACCTTTCAAGGACGTAATGGTTTTACTTTCAATTCACAATATTTGTATTCCCCAGTTCAACTCAAGGTACGCTATTTGTAAGTAAAGTTACGAAAATATTCCCATTTTTTCTTTAGTTTTTGGGCAGTCTTTGTCCATTGCGTATTCTAAGGTTAGTACTCGTACAGAAATCGTTTTCCTAGCCGTTAAACTCCCTTGATTCACACAAAGAGTTCGGTGGTATATAAATATTAGAGAAAGTTCTTGGTCTCAAATCAGAAAAACACAGACATTAAAGAAGAATATTTTGGAAATATCGGTACGTAGTTGATTAATTTACTACATGGTTAGAAAAATTTCTTCACGATTATGAGATTCTGCATGCATTTCTCTATCATTTCTTGTGCTAACAATACAACTCTCTTCATGATCATCCTTAAGAAATACTGGGGACCATAAGCTTCAAGAAGAGGGATTAATCTGATCGTGTCACAGAGGAATATATATCTATATATATTTTTCAAGAAGATCAAGAAGCCAGCAAAGCTAAATCTCCAAGCGTTCATGGTTATGAAGGGAAGGAACTTTGATTTGGTCAGCAAGGTACTGGATCGGAGCGCAGTTTCTTCAGCTGATCATTTTAGGGGGCTTGATGCTGCTGCAACTAAGTTGCAAAAAGCTTACAAGATTTATCGGACTCGTAGAAACCTTGCTGGTTGTGCTCTTGTTGTGGACGAGCTATGGTAATTAGTCCGATCTAGCTAGAGTTATATCTGTCACTTTGCTGAAGATCAAGTACTTTCCATATACGTTAATTTCAATCAATACCATAATAAGTATTTATAGGAATCATCATTAACTCGGATATATATTTTCATTATTCTCAGGTGGAAAGCTTTAGATTTTGCAGCCCTTCGACGGTGCTCAATATCATTCTTCGACTCGGATAGGTCGGAAACTGCTGTTTCACGATGGGCACGGGCTCGGACGAGGGCAGCCAAGGTATATATTATAGCTGCGATTGGTTTTAAAAGTTTTTTTTATTTGAAATTATATTAAAATAATGTTTTTAATAAATAAAACTTTAGTCCAAAATTAAGAAAGATCATTGATCAGGCTGTGTTTATTGCTGTTGTTGCAGGTCGGGAAGGGTTTGTCGAAGAGCCAGAAGGCTCGGAAATTAGATCTGACACAGTGGCTTGAAGCTGTAATTAAGTCCTCATTATATATATAATTTCATTTATCTAAATATATACTTAATTAATTTCAAATAAATCTAGATCCATGATAAAAGCTGCACTACGTACATTGCTGTGGTGTTACAGATTGATCCAAGACATCGTTACGGAAGAAACTTGCACTTTTACTACAATGTCTGGTTTCGTAGTGATAGCTCGCAACCTTTCTTCTATTGGTGAGGAAAAAAAAGAGAAATTGTTTGTTTGTTTTTTATTTATTTATTTATTTTAGTGTCATTTCTAAGTAACTTGTTCGTGAAAACGAATTAATTAAGGTTGGATATCGGAGACGGGAAAGGAGTAAACCTTGGCGCATGTTCCAGGACCCAACTACAGTGTCAACGCGTTATATATCTTGGAAAGGTAGAGCGTCTCTTTGTATTTAATTAATTTCGAGCGCCAAACGCAGACTAACAAATTTTGTTTTTTTTTTTTTTTAAAAATTAATCTTCCTTCTTTTTCTAAGAAAAAGATTCTATTCCAATTTTTCAAATCTAAAAAAAAAAAAAGAAGAAAAAGTGAGCAAGATATGGACCCATGCATTAATTATTAGAGTTTATAAATTGTTTTCGTGAAGAAATTAAATTACCAAAATATATACTAAAAAAAATATGCTAACTAATAATAAATCAATTGTAATTATTATAGAATTATACAAATTATATTTTAAAATTTTATTTAATAACTTAAGTCTTTTAGTGATATAGTCTTTAATATAGTATTAGAGTTTTCTTGACCAAGTAATTAATTATGAGTTTGAATTTTACCACCATTATTTTAATTGATAAAAATTAAACATAAGACAATATTCAAGTCCAAATAACTTTAACTTAAAAATAACGTATTAGAAAATAATATAAATTATATATTATAATCTCATCTAATATCTTAATTTTTTGCGTGAGATGATTTTTTGACATTACTTAACCCTTTAAACAAAAAAAAATATTTGGAAGCATCTTTCTAAATCAATCCTTATATAGTCAGCTCAATTTGAATTTCCTTTAGAAATACAATAACATTTACCAATCATAAACTTGAAAAGCATACGGTATGTATGATACCACCCAAAAAGAGTAATTTATTTACTTACAAGTTCTAAAAGGCTACCAAAACAATTGTCACTGTTCTTATTACATGTATTGCAAATAAACTTGAATATGCTTTCAAGTTTAATTACTATATATTACATATATCACAATTGATTATTTATTCTCTTGCAGCAAGAGAGGGAAGAATATGAAGTGATTGTGGAGGCTGAGAAGCTTATTTACAAAAAAAGTAGGCTACCTGTGGACACTTTTGATGGCAGCAAATGGATATTTGTTCTTAGTGCGTCCAGAAAGTTGTATGTAGGGAAGAAGCAGAAAGGCTTATTTCAGCACTCTAGTTTTTTATCTGGTGGTGCTGCCATTGCTGCCGGCAGATTGGTTGCGCGTGGTGGGTTTCTTGAGGTATGTATACACACACACACACGCACACACACGTTGAATGCACATATAAGAGCTCCATATTCCTCATTCCCTGTCATATTCAAGCAAAAATGAAAAAAAAATAAATAAATTCTTCCATCTTGCTTGATTAGGCTATATGGACCTACAGCGGTCATTATCGCCCACCAGAAGAGAATTTCCAGGAGCTTATTAGTTTCTTAGAGGAGCAGCTTTTAGATTTAACAGATGTTAAGGTAAACATTCTCCATCATCCATATATATAACAATTAATTACGAAATATGCATCTAATTCTTCGTAATTTGCCTTCGCATGCAGAAGTGTCCCATAGACGACGACATCCCACCTTCCACAGCTAGTTTTGAAGATAACGAGAGTAATGGAGAGAATGGAGGTTCCATTTACGCGGAAAATAGTTCTTCCAAAAGAGGCGGTGAAGATGCTGCTGCCATTTCCATTGCAGATTACCTAAATGGAGAAGATAGAGGAGCCCTCGTGTTGTAACTGGGCAAGCCTCCTGCATGCAAATGGAGAAGCGGAGTTGGAGAAAACCAAGCACAGCCACAATTCCAGGCACTTTGTTAATTCTGGGATCAAGACATCGCCCATTTCCTAATAAAGAAACAATTTTAACATTGAATTTATTAATTAGTTTGGTTTCTTTCAAGAAATTTAATTCTTAGGGATGCTGATTCTCAACTTTATATTCTAATTCTTTTGTTTATTTATTCAATATAAATTAGTAAATTCTTCTTATATGTAATTCATCTTTAAGAAAATGGTTCATTCTTCACTTTGTATTTTAATATTTATTTATTTATTTACTCCATGAGGGAAATGCTCAATAAAAACTTCAACTGATCATTCATTGAATGATGAGATGTTTTGAAGATAATTTAATTAGGAAAGAATAATCTTCCTATAAAATATGCATCAAGTATCGCTAATTATGATGGATCTTGACAAAATTCTAGGAGAGACAAGAACAAGACTGAAGTGTAAGGTTATAGTTTGTGTCTGTACTTCTATCTACCTCAATTAATTCTAGACAATAAATTCAATTATACCGAACCTAAAAAAGCTTAACACTTTAAGTTTTTTTAAAATCTTGTTTTAACTTTGATGGTTTAATATACTAAGCATATTGTAAAAATATTATTTTAAATTTTATGTGTGATAAAGAAATTATATTCTGAAAACATGTTATTTTTTTTAAAAAAATACTTATCACTATTTGAAAAATGAGAATCCAAGGGGAGGCTAATATTAACAAAAACACTAAATCTAATTACTGGGTATCAATATATAAATTTCTATTCATTATATAAATAGTATAACTATGCCTTTGCAAGTTTTATGATAAGATTATTTTTTCATCATAACACACATTACAAGAATTTTATATATTATCAATGAATTATTCCGTCGGTATATAAATATAAATTATTTAGAAAACTTATCATCAATTATTTTTATTTTTATCAATCATTCTACTTATAATATTCAATTATTTATATATTCCTTCCTATCATATCAAATTCACATCCAAACATACACAATTCCTCATATTTTCTATATTAATCTATTTTATACACCAACCACCGATAAATCTTAACACTTTCCAGAGACATGTTAATTTATTTTTATACTACACTTTTTAAGTTAGGTTCATAAATAGACCTATTTCAAATCCAATAATTATAATAATAACTTAGCCCAAACACAATCAACTAAACTTGACATGCAAATTTTCCAAACTTGTATAATTAAATTTTCTATTTCACGTACTAGTTTAATATAACTCATTCCCTATCATTATAAATCAGGAGGCAGTGAGGGTCTGTGTGAATCCACACCGACATGATCTCTGCATGCACAGGACAATAGACTATTTGCTACTTCAGTACTGTCACCAACACTTGAATTTTTGAGAGACTTAATTTTGTTTTGTAGACAGATACGTAGGGTCTATGCATGATTATGATATGATCAGTTGAAACGACTGCACTCAGGAATTGAAAATGGCTACTTCTTCAGCTCATAAAAAACGCCTCCCTGTAATGGAAAATCTAAAGATTTGACGCTAGCTAGTGTGCGTGCGTGTACTAGGATTAATTTTGATGAACTTTCAAACTGTTTTTTTAAGTTCTTCGATGTAATGGAATTACTTTTAGAGCCTAATTAATAGAATGTATTAATTATGTATTTATTTTTTGAATCTCTTGGATTATCCATACAATATATAAATACTTACATTAAATATTGTATTTCAAGTCCAAGTCTCAGGGACTTTCTCGCATTTGAGATTACGTAATATAAGATCTCCCTACTTATCTTCTCCCTTTTTTTTCCCCTAACAATATCGCTGCTTTGATCAGCTAGCTGCTGCTCCCATGTTCTTGCAAATCATTCTGCAGCTCTCAAGATCACCAGTTAAGCATGAATTTCCATCTTCTGTTGGGAACGAAAGGGAGGTGTCTCTTTGTGTAATAGTTATGGTTTGTTTCATAATTAATCTTTCTCAGTAACTCTGGACATTCCTCTTAATTAATTTCCTATTTCTGCAAATCAAGAGTTTCTTCTGCCTTCCTATCGTTCGTGTTCTAATAATTAAATCCTGGCTACTGATTTACCTAAAAAATAGTAAATTATAATTACTTATTTCTAGTGTTTGCTGAGAATATAGATTCCCACAGCTTGCTTTCAAAAAATAAAAATAAAGAGTTGCGTTCACAGTCGGTGAAATATATAATAGTAGAGTTTTCCTGCAGGATAGGAAAAAAGAGGTTTGGATTAGTGGAAAGCAATCAAATATTAAACAACAACAACAGTTTGGGAAAGGGAAAAAAAAAAAGAAGATTCACAGACGGAAACAATGTTTTCCCATATCCTTTGATTTTTGTAATTATTCATCAAAAATTTATTTCATAATGTATCAATGCATGTAACTAATGTTACTAGCATTTTTTAATCGATCTTTTGTTTCATTAATGCATCTGTTTGGAAGTGTAGTTGTGATTATTTTTTAAAATGATTTTCATACCAAAATACATTAAAATGATTGTTTTTTTATTTTTAAAAAATTATTTTTAATATTAACGCATCAAAAAATTCAATTTTTAATAAAATATACTTTTGAATTTTTTAAAAACATAAACACAACTATATTTCAAAAAACTCTGAACACCTTTCAAACTCAGTTTCTTTTCTTCTCATAAGCACATGTTTCTTATAAACTCTTTTATCTTTTACAGTACTAAACAATAAGGAACGGAAATTTAAGTTAAAAAACAAACATAAAACCCATTCATAACAAAAATTTATTTCATTTTAAAAGTTTCATGTTTAGTATTGTGATAATATTTATATTTTTAAGTGTTTTTTGCTTAAAAATAAATTTAAATAATATACTTTTTTAATTTTTTAAAATTTATTTTTAACTTTAACACATAAAAAACTAATTAAAAAAAATCAAAATACTTAGAAATACACTGTCAGTTGCGTTCCCAAACAAGCTTTTATATGTATTTGAGAGTGTAATAAATATTGTTTTTTAAAATATTTTTTTGATTGAAAATACATTAACATAATGGTTTTTTCAATTTTTATTATTGATATTACAATGTCAAAACAATAAAAAAATATTAATTAATATTTTTTCATGAAAAAAAAATAAAAATTATAAAAAGCACAGCTAAACAACACCTTAATTGATCCCATGTTTTAAAAAACAAACCAATGAAGACCGCTGCTACAACCTCCTCTACTTCTCTTCTTCGTATAACGTGGAGCGGCAAAAGCCAAAAAGTCCATGTATCCGTTACATTCCTTTATTCAAAATTTCAAAATTCAAACGGCTCTCTTATTTAAAATCACATCCTCCTCCTACCATCCCAAACCAGACATAAACCCTCTAACCTCCTCCATCTCCCTCTCTTCTCCAAAAATGGGTGCTTCAGGGAATTGGCTCAAATCACTAATAACTCTAAAAAATCCCCTAACAACGACAGACCAGGTAATCTTCTTTTGAAGAAAGAACCTTATGCTGCCTTTTGTTTTGTATTTTTTTTTTATGCGTCTCTTTTTTTTTTTTTATGAAAACAGAGGGATAACAAGGGAAACAAGAAGAAATGGAGGCTATGGAGAAGCCCGTCAGAAGGGTATATACAAACGTCAATCAAGGGCTCGAAAAGGGTCTATGTGGCTTCGTCAGAATCGTCTGATTCTTCCCTTGTAGCCGATGATTCGTTCACTGCTGCCATGGCTACTGTTGCCAGAGCTCCACCTAGAGATTTCATGATGGTTAAGCAAGAATGGGCCGCTATTCGGATCCAAACTGCTTTTCGAGGCTTATTGGTAAAATGGGTTCCTTCAACTTCTCTGTTTTATGTTACAAATTGTGAGATTTTAGGGTTTTTGTTAAATAGGTTATGTGTTTTCTTGAGTTTTGTAGATTTAGCACCTGTTTTCAATTTCATGCCTCTGAATAAATATTTAAAAGTTGAGCAAGAAGAACAAATAAAGAAGCAAACGGAGAAGTTAATTTCTGATTCTTGAACAGGATCTAATCGGTGATCACCATTTGAAGAGTTTGTGTATTTTTTTAAGATACTTCATTGGAGAAATTACAAAGCATGAAATTTGATTCTTGAACAACTGAACCAAAGTGTGCCAGTGTTCAATCTGGAGTCTTAAAACTTTTTTCTTGAGCAAACTCATCTCAAATAAGCGTGATGTACCTCAGTTGTAAAGCCATGTTGTTGTTTGTAATTGCAATGCGTAAAGTTGCTGCTCAGTTGTAAGGCCATCACATTCTTTATTGCCTAAAGAATCACATGATTATTGTTGAGGAAGCATTTTATGACCATACAGATTTTCTGCTTACATTGTAATTCTTTATTTTGATGTTTTCTTTTTCTTTGATTATTTGGTTGCTTTTGGGTGAAAAGTGTGGTGCGATTGCTCGGGAAAATTCTGTTTAGGTTACGGAGGCTTGTTTGGATAATTGCAGGCAAGAAGGGCAACGAGGGCTTTGAAAGCAGTAGTGAGGCTTCAAGCTATATTTCGTGGTCGGAAAGTCCGAAAGCAAGCTGCTGTGACACTGAGGTGTATGCAAGCTCTTGTTCGGGTTCAGGCTCGAGTAAGGGCTCAAACTGTGAGCATGGCTGAAGCTCAAGCTACACAGAACGTGTTGAATGAGTGCATGTGCCAAGCTGATCCCATCAAGCAGGCGGAGGTATATCACATTAACTTTTACCTTTTCTTCTGTTTTCTTTCATTAGAATATGTTGTATACGATTTGATACAAGCTAAATTTAATCTGAATCTAGCTATTCTTGAAATTTATTCTGTCAGAAACGATGGTGTGATAGTCCAGGAACAGTGGATAAGGTCAAGAAAAAGTTACAAATGAGAACAGAAGGAGCCATTAAGAGGGAAAGAGCAATTGCATACTCCCTCTCGCAACAGGTATTGAAGCTGGGAAGGCTAAATATAGCCTGTACATTTCTTTATGTGTATGAACTAGACAAGAACATTAAAGAAAAACTGATGTCATCACAATTTGCTTATCAAGTATTTCTTTTTTTTGCTTTCAGAAATCAAGATCTAATTGTGCAAGCCCATGTAGAAGAACAAGCAAATCAGCATTGTCTCTCAAGAATCAGTCATTGAATAACAGCAGCCCTGGATGGAGCTGGCTGGAACGTTGGATGGCAACCAAGCCATGGGAAGATAGACTGGTGGAGGAATTTCATACCAAATCATCAGAGATTCCGTTTTCCAGGAAAAGCGAAGATAATATTGCCAGCTTCTATTTCTCTAAACACGACTCTGAAAAAGTGAGAAGAAACAATGTTGCAACCGGAATTCTTGCTAAACCTCCTATTGTCAATCATGTTACTCGCTCCTCTTCAACACCAAGCTCTGAATCCCTATACAACGAGAGCTCGTTATCAACTTCATCTAGATCTGCCTCACCAATACCAATTTTGAAAGACATGTTAGTGGAAGAAGAAGGGAGTTATAACCAAAAACCTGCTTACATGAATCTAACCGAGTCAACTAAGCTTAAGCAAAAAAACAGCAGGCATTCTTCTCAAAACATCCAGAGGCAGATGATGGACGATAAGTTTCTTATGAAGTCAATGGAACTTTTGGATGAAGACTCTAAGAGCAGTGCTGATTCCAATCCTTCATTTCATTTGTTAAGGGATCTTTACCCACCATTGCCTTTGGGCAGACATGATGAGATAAGAAATCGACGATTCTAAGGGAGATCAAACATGGCTGCTTGTTGATCAAGTACTTGTGTGTTTTAGTAAAGTTCAGGAGTTTAATTTTGAGCTCAACTGCTTGTTGTCCTTAACGATTCTGAAGCCATTGGTAGCAGCAGAGGCACCTCCAAAGCAAACTATGCTCCAAGAAGCCAGAGGTTTCTGGGAAAGCTGTAAAAATATGGATTATGAAGCATGTAAAGTCACATTGTCACTGATTAGAATTGAATTCTTAACTAATATATGCGTGTAATTATGCTTGTCATTGCATTGGATTTCATTAGTTCTTGAATACTTTTGTTGGCTCTGTTTCAACCTTAACCATGTGAGGGGGAGGGGAAGGATAACTCTAGTCTGTTGGTTATGACGTGGTCTACCCATCAGTAGCGACATAGAAGAACTTCAATACAAAATTTTGATTATAGACAACGAAGCAGAAAAACCGCAACATTTCAAGCCGCCCTTATTCTGCTTCATTTTCTTGCTTTGTGTACTATTGTGTTTATTCTTAATTTGCATCCAAGCTCTTTCTTTGTACGGGTTAGCCAACAATCTATAAATCAGTGAATCAAACTGAATATGGGTTTACATCAGTGGGATTGCTTTTACTACTGGCTTGCCTAGATGATGCATGAACAGCCAGCATTATTGATAATTGAGAAAAAAAAAATGGTACTAAAAGTAATTCATGGTTTGAAATGACTATATATGATGAAATGGTTGATGGGTCTCTTTCAAATTAACATCAACATCTTTTGAGAAGTTTTGGACAGTATCTCTAATTCTTTTGAGGTTGACTTCTCTCTAGGGCATGCCTAACGTGGTCACCGATGGCACAAGATGATGATGATGATCATTTCACAAGCTTCCCATGTGGGAATTTTCTTGGATGGGAACTTCAAGCTCGAAGGAAAGTAAAGAAACTTGAACTTTCTTTCATGGGGGTTGCCATGAAGAGAAGGAAGGGCAATGTGGGGTCTTCGTTTTGGATGGGCTGTTTTCCTTAATGTTCATCTTCCAATTTGAGAATATTGTGGTTTGTTTCATTAAGTCTTCACCTCCTTTCCTTTTTACATCATCTTCACAAAAAAGAAGAGATAATTATGCCTTGTTTGTTTCAAGGAAACCAAATTCCTGAAATCCGTTTTCCTTATTTTCCTATATTTGGCAATCATCCAAAAAGTTAGTTAAAAAAAAGTTTTTCTGATCAAAGAAAAAAACTGCCTTTTATCTTAGGAAAGTGTTTTCCTTTCCTTGTCAAAAGAAAAACACTTTCCTATCTTTACATATAACACATATCTGAAACATTGTGTCAAATCCCCCTCTCTTTATCTCTTTCCGAAAATAGAAGCAAGAAGAACAAGAATCATATCCCTGGACACTTTTTATTTAAGGTATTATTTCCCTCAGATTTCTCTATTTCTTTATATTATTTCCTTTATATGTTTTTATCTTTTTCGTTTATAGATCTGTAAGAATTATAGCAAGAAATCATTTGATCTTGTTTAATTTGTTGTGTCTGTTCCCAAAAAAACTATTATTTCTCTCAAACAATCCATAATGGTTTATCTTCTGCTTGTAATTTTTTTTCTCATACCTAGTTTTCTTCTTCATCTTATCTCGTCATGTTCAAACAAATTCACAGAAAAAACCAACCAAATTCATCACAAGCAAGCCATAAAAATGATTGCATTTTTTCTTGCACATTCGACAGCTTCTTTAGAGAAACCAAACTTCCCGATCCAGTCCCTACCTTGTTTCCCTGTCCCCAGATCCAGCGCAAAGAGAGAGACGCAAAGTAAAAGGGGGGGGGATCAGTGAATCTGTTGTTTGCTCTCTTTCCTAGCATTATCAGTACATTTAGCCGGGGGAGAGACAGATGAGAACTGGGAAGGAGGAGCAGGTCCTTGAGGTCTAGCCCTCCTGCCCTTGCCCCTTGAATCTGTGATGTTGTCCTGCTTCTTGAGAATAGGGGAATGGCGAGAAAAAGCCAGGGGAAGTTAAGGATCGAGAGAGAACAACCGATAGAGAAAGTTAAGGACTTGGTAAAACAAACAGTGAATGACGAGAGAGAACAAAGAAAACAGGAGGGGAAATTGAATACCAAATACCTAGGGGAATTAGAGAAACCGAATGAGAGAAACCAGGGGAAATCGACAGAGGGGAAACCAGGGGAATTATAGAAATCGAATGAGAGAAAACAGAGAAACCCATGATGCTGTCTTAATAAGTTATAGGAGAGAGTTAGAGATTTGCAATGCAAGAGCTGGGGAACGGTGGGGTTTTTTTTATTTATTTATAATTATACTATATATTTGTAATTTCAGTTATAAATTATGTGTTTAATAACATAATGAAATCTAATGTAATACTACTCTAAGTAGGTATTGTTCCCCTAAAAATAGAGATTAACAATAAAATCTCCCTAATTTGTAACTAATGATTGGATAGATTAGTTTGTTTATCATCCAAATATTATGGACCGGCCTTTCCTGCCTATTAGTGCCTAAACTCAATAATCTCCATGGTTATAACTAGCAAATCAAAATAGAATAGAATTGAACCTTGCCATGAACTCGATCGTGTGTTGTGTTGCTGCATGCGAGGTGATTTTCGAAACTTATTTTTATTTAATTATTCGATAATCAAATTATTTTTAAGAATTAAAATGATTGATCTTATTGATCGTTGTGAACTTATGAATTGTATATTGTCAGCTTCTTTTAACATAATTTATTGTATTGATTGTGTAAGTATTTTATATGTTTTTTTAATATTTATTTCCCTAAATTTTCAAGTTTTGTTATCAGAAAACTTCACTTTCATGCTATGGATAGTAAGATAATTCATGCAGCATGTATGAGAGCAGCTGTAACTGTGATAGCTACAGGGGTAGCTATTATTGAACAAGAAAGAAATAGAATTTATATACCAAGAGAGCGACGTATCAATCCAATTGCTCAACGAGAATTCTATATTGACAGCATTTTAAATCGAGGTGATAGACATTGCGTTGAACAAATTCGTATGAAACCTATTGTCTTATATAGATTGTGTGATGTTCTCACAAGTCATGACTTATTATGATTAACTCAAAATGTGTCTATTAGGGAGCAAGTAATTGTGTTCTTACAAATTGTAGGCCAAAACCAAAGATTTCGTGTTATTAGTGGTATATATTATAGGTCTGTTGAAACTATCCATCGTTACTTTAGAATTGTTTTAAAAGTGGTTCTTAAGTTATACAAACATCTTATTAAAGATCCAAAGAATACAGTTCCAGCAGAGATAATGAATAATCAAAGATTCTATCCTTATTTTAAGGTATGAAAACAATACCAATATTTTTATACATTAATTAATTACATCCAGAAGAAAAGGTTATAAATTATTTTTTCATATTTATATAGGATTGTGTGGGAGCAATTGAAGGTACCCATGTTCCTGTAAATGTTCCTATTGAGATTCAAGGAAAGTTTCGAGGTCGAAAAGAAGGAACAACACAAAATGTTTTAGCAGCTATAACTTTTGATTTAAAGTTTACATATGTTTTAGCTGACTGGGAAGGAAGTGCCCATGATTCACGGGTTTTAGGTGATGCATTATCAAGATCTAATGGTCTAAAAAAGGTATTTAATAAAGTATGTATTATATGCAATGAACATATAAAATGTCTTATTACATAAAGATAGTAATAGGTTTTTTTTTTTTTAATTTGTAGGGAAATATTATCTTGGTGATGCTGGTTACGGTATTCGAAAAGGAATCATTTCTTCTTTTTGTGGAGTTCGATATCACTTGAATGAGTTTACAGAATGTTCACCAAAAAATGAAAAGGAGCTATTTAATCTTCAACACTCATCATTGAGAACCGCTATTGAGTGAGGGTTTGGTATTTTGAAGAGTCGTTTTAGATCAATTAATGGAAAATCTTTTTGGTCTTATTTAAGTAGATGTTGTGCTTGCATGTTGTATTATTCATAATCACATAATGAGAGTTGATCCTAATGACTTTCTTATGGAAGAAATATGTTCGGAAAGTGAACTAATTAGATGAATAATCAACTTAAGTCAACGGGAGGAAAGGAAAGAGAATAGGGAGTGTATAACAAAAAGAGAAATGATTGTATCAACCATGTGGAATGATTATAACACTCAAAGAAACTAGTAATTGAGTGTTAATTATATGTGTTTGTTTTTATTGTGTCTTGCTTCAATTTGTATTATCTTTGTTATGTATTTGGGGTAGATGTTGACTTTATTATAAGTTCTCATGTATTTTATGTATTCTCTTTTAAATATTAATTGTAGTTTTTATATGAAATTTATTAAATCTACATATTATATGATTTTATTTTGTATAAATTTGTAATTTCTTTTTTGTAGAAATGAGTTCCACACAAAATGAAAAATGCAAGGGCAAGCACTTCACATGGTCTAAGCCTATGTCTCACATGTTACTTGAGATATTAGCTGAGGAGGCACTTAAAGGAAGCAAACCTTCTTCCACCTTTAAAGCAGAATCTTTTGTTAAGGTGGTTACAGAAATCAGTCAAAAGTTCAACGTACAATGCGAGCCTAAGCATGTGGACAATCATCTCAAGACAGTGAAAAAAGAATGAGAAATAATAACCAAATTTAAAAATATAAGTGGCTTTGGCTGGGATGATTGTTTGAAGATGATTACAATTTTGAAAGATGTATATGATGAAGAAGTAAATGTATGATAAATATTATACTCTTCGTAATTTTTATATTTACTTTTGTTTCTAAAATGTTATACAATGAACAAAAAAATTGCATATTCTAAACTTTATGAATAGTCACATCCTAATCATGACAAGTATCTCAAAAAAAAAACTTGATATGTACGAGGCAATGATAATTGTTGTTGGAAAAGACATGGCAACTGTAAATTATGCCAAATCATATGCTGATGTCAACTTGGAAGAGAACACTGAAGAGCAATCAATTTCAATTGAAAATGAAGGTGAATATGAAGAAACTTCTAAGGGAAAAGAAACATCTTTCTCTAGTACACAAAAGAGGCAACATAGGAAGAGAAATCGCATGTTTGAAGATGATGGTATTGAAAAGTTGTCTAAACAGATTGGAGATGTAGCATTTGCAATTCAAAGCCTCAACAAAAATCAACTTGATGTTAATGCGCTGTATACGGAAGTGATGAAAATTGAAGGCTTTGATGAGATCACTCTTGGGGATGCATTTGATCATTTGGTCCAAAATAAAATGTTGGCAAAAGCATTTATGGCAAAAAATGCTAATTTGAGGAAAATTTGGGTTCAGAATTTTATGAACCAACACTACTACAGGCCTGCTTGCTAAGATGGTTTGACTATGTTCAAAATTTGGGTTCAGACTATGTTTGTTATTTGACAAATATGTTTACTTGTTTAATTCGGACTAGCATGTTTATGTTTGTAATTTGAAGTAATATGTATGTATATGACATCGAAACTTAGTATTTATGCATAACTATATTTGATGTTAGATAGTTATATTTATTTCTTGATGCTTATTTGATATATATTAAAGGGATATTAAAGGGATAATTGCCTTTACCCGTAAAAAAAATATTTATCCAAAAAACCCATCAAAATATTTTTGTATGTATTTATCTTTTAAAAAATTCTTCATACCAAAAAAAAAAAAACCCCAAATATATAACTCTTACCATAAACTAATTTGGCTTTCTTCATATGAAAAAAAAAAAACTTATTTTAAGCTTTTAAAATTGAAAAAAATATATTAATAGGTTTTACTTAAAAAATATTTCACAAGCTTATTTCTCTATAATATGATATGACATATATAGTTATATTTTATAAAATACGCTATGTATGAATATAGGATATAATAAAAAAAATTCATCATTATACTTTTTAGATTTCATTCTTTTATTGTAAGTGATTAAATATTTATATTAAATATTTTTTTATATATTAGATAAACTTGAAAAAAAATTAATTCATTAATAAATTATTTTTCAGTTTATTTTCCATAACATAACCAAACACTGAAAAATGTTTTCCAGTTCATTTTACATAATACTACCAAACATCGAAAAATACTTTCCCGGAATTCACTTTCCCCGAAATTCACTTTCCAAAAGAAAACAACTTTCCTGCAAATAAATGGAGCCTTAGATTAGATTAGTGATAATAATTGAGGCTTTGTTTGGCATAATGTTTTTTATTCTGGGAATGTAATGCAACCGCATCTACACGGCCCTTGTCACCTTCGTGTTTATACAAAATGAGTGCTTCACCGTCTCTATAGTTTAATTGCATAGAATAAATCTTTCATAATTTTTATTTTTTTATGGTTTGATTTTTTCAATTTTTTTTTAATTTTCTCAATGAAATTAGTTTTTTAATTTTTTTTATTTACCTCTAAAAGCATGCATCGATCGAAAGGACCTCGCATGATGATTCAAATAAACACCAGGTTCAATATTAATGAATTCACATTATATTGCAATATTACTACTAGTTTCACCTCCCAATTTTACCTCGATCGAGTGAAAAGCTGCAAAATACCACCATTAAAGAGACAAGTTAAAGAACACTTAACCACTCATATCATTTTTGTCTCAAGGAAAATCTAATCCTTATGCACAACGTATTTAAAACCTTACTCTTTCCATTGATTTAAAAGGAAAGATATCGGACAACAAGTTAAGGCAGTATGGGGCTTTATAAGGAATGATTAAGGTGTAGTATAATCTTCATTACCTAGTACATTCTTAGCTTA
Source organism: Populus alba (assembly GCF_005239225.2). Classification (NCBI taxonomy): domain Eukaryota; kingdom Viridiplantae; phylum Streptophyta; class Magnoliopsida; order Malpighiales; family Salicaceae; genus Populus; species Populus alba. The sequence goes on along the minus strand of NC_133286.1, from coordinate 6,105,631 downwards.
TAGTTGGGTATTTTACAAATCTAAATCCTGATTGAAAGTCTTGAGACAAACTAATATATACTTCTTCATCTAATCTAGAATTGGGTTTATTCTCAAATTTAAAATGCATGAAGGAATTAATCAATACACGATGTACTTATGCATGTATAGTATGTTAAAAAAAAAAGCATGCTAAAATTAAATTGCACATACCAACAAAAATAAGCAAGCAAACAATCACAAAAAATCCACGAAGCTCAATCCAATCAGACTAGTCCCTAGTAGAGTCGCTATCCTGTCAGGGCGTGCACAACGTCAAATGGCGGGTCTGCCTCCTACATTGAAGGGTTTTGAGATTAATTATAAAATTATAATTTTGAAGGAGTCGATACATAGTATCATGGACATAAGAAAATCTAATGGTCTATAATAGTCTAAGTAATGAGACTAGTTGTACAAGGAGAAGACGCATAACCCTAGTGTACCCTATCTATGGTTAGCTTCATTTTTTATTGACTATTTTTCTAGGTCATGTTTCTATTCTTTGGTTTAGCTAAGGTTTACGACAGATCTCCATCCCTGAAGAATTCTTAACCTTAACGGGTTAAATCCTAACCGTTTTAGGATCGAAATTTTAGCATTGCATTTATTTCCTACTTCGTACCTTTAATACCTATGGTTATACTTTACAACATAATTTTATACCATCAAATAATAAAGTCTACATCTAATTCTTATGTTCATTATTACTAACTCATTTAATTTAATATTGAGAGTACATATTACATTGTAAAATCCATACCCTAAATAATAATTAAATAAGTTAATTTTTGTGGTATTTTTAAAATTTTGGTTAAATCCTATTGAATAATCATAAACTGGTTACGATATCCATTTTGTATTTTTAAAACATGATAAAAATTCAATTTATTGTTTTTTTTAGAAAATATATGTAATAACAATTTAGAATTTGGTCATATGCACTTAAACAAAACATATTTTTATAATTTTGAAATGAGGGATTTTTGAACTTAAAAAAAAAAAGCTTAGAGAAAAGCTGAGTACTTTTAATATTGAGTCATTATCTTATAATATAAGTTTACAACCCAATATTAAGTGAAATTCTTGAAATATTTTTATTTTTTAAATAAGGAGAAATTTTTTTGAAATTTTAAAGAAAAACATGGTATTTTAAATATGGAGTCAATATCTTACAATGTAAGTCTGCAACCCTATATTAGGTAAAATTGTTGAAAAACACAAATAATTTTGAAATGGTTTTCAAATTTTTTCAGGATTTTTTAACTAATTTAGGGCTTGTTTGGATAAACACTAAAATAAAGACAAACTAAAGTTAAAGGAGAAGGCAATAAGGCGTGTTTGCCAAACACGTCCTTAGCCTAAAATTAGAGGCATGAAAAATGCCTTAACCTATGCTTGTCAAACACGTCTTAAGAACCAAAAAGAAATATTTTTTCTTAAGCAAAAATAGGGTGTGTCGAACACGCCTTTAGGTCCAGGTTGGGCTTAGCCAAGCCACATAGGTTGGGCTTATTGTGCTCGAAGCCTAATCCAATGACACGGGCTGGGCTTAGGCCCAGTCCAACTTGATTTGTTGGGCTAGAAGACTGCCTAACAAGCTTCTTCTCCCTTTTTTTATTTTTTTATGTATGAGTTAGATCCAGCCTAGTCTAGTCGTACAGGTTGTCAGGCCCATTCACCTTTATCACAGGCCTAACCCAATTACATTGCCTTTATTGGAAAATGTTTGCAACAAAACATGAGTTAATGTTCTATATGCACAAAACAAACGTTGTTAGTATGATAGGGGAGTTATGCATGATAGAGTGATAAATAGGCATTCCTTTAAGATAAATGGAAAACCTATAACTCTTGTATCATTAACACCTAAGCAAATATATAAGGAGCAACTTAAATTGAAGAAGGATAAGAAGGTTGAAAAGATGAGCTTTTATATCAGGGGGACCATACCTTATAGTTATGCATGATGGAGTGACAAGGTTCTTTTTAGTTTTGATGATGATGTTATTCTTCAACTTGGTACTAATTTGTTGACCTTAGAAGATGTTTTTCATGATATAGATTTGAGGTCAAATCTGTTAAAAAAAGTGAGGATGACACGAATTAAGTCAAGTCCAACTTTAATCTTAAAATGTTTGCTGGTCAATTTTGTGACATTACACATATCTCACAAATTGTACATCATAACAAGCTGAAATTTTATAGAAAGATACTAGACATATGAAACTATATCTTGATATATTTTCAGGTCAAGTGGAGTTCAGTAGCATATTATTTCAGATGGTTAAAGTTACTAGATAAATCTTATCAAATATGTCAGACTAGACCTATGCGTATTGTTTGGGACATATCTGGAGTTATAGGTGGAATTTTTCTGCGATTTAAGTTGGGTTGGAAACTATACATCTTAGTATTTTCAACCATATATGGTATGTCCAGTAATTTATCTAGATGAGAAAGAACGACATGTTTGAGGTTAGGATTGAAAATTTGCCAAGAATATACAAAAATTAGACATTCGGGCTACATGGAGGAATTTTAGCATGAAGACTTTTTTTATTATCCTATTTTTTTAGTACTTATTTTTAAGTTGGGTTTGTTCTGGCTCATTAGTCATTGTTTAAGGGTTTATTTTATTATTAGACTTATGTTAGTTGATTACTAATTTAGGCCCATTAGCTTGCAACCCAAAAAGGGTCAGTTAAGGCTAGTTAGAGGAGATTATATTATGTTTTTTAGCTGCAAATTTCAGCAGCAAGTTGGAAAATAGACGTGAGTTTTTCTTTTGTTTGTTTATGGTTAAAACAATTTTTCTTTGTAGAGACAAAGATCGTACATTGACTTATCGAAGATTAACTTGATTTATAGCATCATTCATATATTTGGAGTTCTTAGATGCAAGGTTATCTCTGGATTCAAGTCTTTTTCCAACTATTTTGATTGTTTTCTACTTCGTTGGGTGTTGATTGACCACATGATCAAGATGTTTGCTTCGACATGCCAGCACGTGATTACACATGCCAACCACTTTTTCCTTTTTTTTGTCACTGAAGTCCTTGGCTTAAGAAAACATGAGCTGAATATTTGCACCAGTTTTAAATTTGATCCATATAGTTTCAATTGTCTTAAATCAATGCAATCAAATTTTATTTTTCCAAGTCGAGCATCAATTGATTGCCGTCTTGTTTTCTCAGCACCTCGAGAACCCTAACATTAGCAAATCATCAAGTTCAATCATAAATCAACCCAATTTAAAAGAAATTGAGAAGAAAAAAACTCGAGTGACAAAAAAAACAATACTAAAATATAGCACATTTGTTTCATTTTCAAATATACTCTTGAAGCTTTGATTGTTTGAAATAATTACAATCAAATTTATTTTCTCAAATCAAATATAAATTGAGGGCTGAATTTTTTTCCCACAACATCTCAAGAACCCAACACCATGCCAATAAAAAAAACAAATTACGAATAACCGTAAAGGGTGTAGTTCAACTAATCAGGTTTTAGGTTTACTTTCTAGAGGTCATCGGTTCGAGTCTTACAAACCTCAGAGTCACTAGAGGCTTACATGGTCATTAACTTCAAGGCCCGTGGGATTAGTCGAGGTGTGTGCAAGTTGGCCCAGACACTCATGTTAATAAAAAAAAATTATTAAGTTCAACCCCATATAATTATAGAGTAAAAGGATCGGATTAAGTTCAACCCCACATAAACCTAGAGTAAAAGTATAAAATTGTAAAAAAAAACAAAAGTGTCAAGTAACTAGAAAAAAGAAGGAAGAAGAAGAAAAACTTAGCACTATTACAATTTATAGTGTTTTGTGTCTTTTGTAGGAGTAATCTTATTTTTAAATAACAAGAGGCTACGGAAAATAGTAATGCATATATATATATATAGTTGTACATATCCATTAAACGGTGGTATTCCAATTGTTATCTGCAAAATAAAGTCCAACAATGGCCGAGCATGAACAAGCTTACTCTCTTTTTTTGAACCTTAAGACAATATTTTCTACTCTGTTTTTATAACTCAGTGATTTTCTTGTAAAGTTACAAACATCGTTTTTAATTTTTCTAATTGATAATTTACGTTTTTTTGTTATTATATATTAATTCATTTAAAAAAAAAATCATATGATGCCTTGCATATTTGGCAGAGCTTGTAGAGAGAACAAGAAAACAACGAGAGATTCAAATTCTGAATTTTATTCAAAAGATTATAAGCATTCAAATCTTCAAAAATAACTTAATTAGTCTGTTATAATCAACCATTGGCAAAAACAAGAAATAAAATTACATGGAATCCAAAAACAAGAAATCTCAAGGATTAATTATTTTATTTTCAATGATCATTTAATGTCTTTATATTAGTTTTCAAGTTTTGAGATTAAGTTCATGGCTATTTTCTCTTTAAAGACAAGAAATCTACCACAAGATTTATTTCAAGTTTTGAATTTAATATTAATAATTATAGCTTCCTAAAATAAGTTTATTTATTATCATTCACTTTCTGTAGTTGAATGGATGACAAGCATTGCTATGGTTATTACATGTGGCCTTGTTGTAAATATCTAACAATCAAGTCCCTCTAATTTCTTTCAAGAACACTGCAGCAACCTATGCTGTTATCAAACACATTACCATCAATTTTATTTTTTCCATTTTCTGTTAACATGGTTTCTACTTATTCGATTTTCACGTGGCACAAAGCATTTGAGTTTGTTGCTAAATATTTTCAACTCTTATCCTTTTATGTGTTCCATGCCATTAATGCTGCGAAGCGCACTCCTGGAGCTTAAGACAGATTTCTTGGAGGCTGGATCGTCTTCTTCTGTCCCACAATTCCTTTCAGACGCTTCATTGACTTCAACAAGATGTCCTTCAAATTCAGGCAAGATCGATCTTTTCATTTTTAATTCTTGTGAATATTATACTGGTCATCTGATAGTGTCTTGAGTTGTGGATTTACTAAACCAAACCAGCCTACAGATCATGTTTTACTCATCATTGTTGTAACCCATTTTTGAATCCCCACAATAAATAAAAATAAATAGCCAAAGGAGAAAAAAAAAATAATTACAGGCAAAAGCGCTCAGAAGATGGTCGGAAAAATTGGTCAAGGAGGTTTAAAATACAAGGATTAGATTTTTGACAGTATATTATTAAATGATGAGAGCCCTGTTGGGAAGGAAAATTTGAATTTTTAGAAGAAAAGTCCAAATTTGGATGTTTATGGACTTATTTGGATTTTTAATTGAATTTATAGAGGATTTGATTGCAAGAAAAATTGATTTTTAAGTCAATTTGGGCTTTAATTAGAAAAAATTAAAGTTCTGGGGCCAAATTATAATTTTTAGGAATTTATTTAGTCAAATCAAGGGTTTAATTGCATAAATATTGAAGTTTAATGGCCAATTAGGGACTTAATTGAGAAAATCCAAAACCAGGGATCAATTTGGAAAATGCGCGTGAATAGGGGGCTTGTATTGGATTGATCCGGGGTCAAATTGAAGAAATTGAAAACTGGAGGACTAATTTAAAAAACGGCGCAGGGAAACCAAGCGACACGTCGCATGTTACTGTTCACTTTCTTCCTCAAAAAGCTGCCTGAGTGGCTGCTTTACAGGCGCATTTTCCGGCTCGTGTGGCCTCCAAATCAGACAAAACGTGCACCAACATGTCCACATGAAACCCATTTATCCTGGAGAATGGTCCAGTCGGGTCAAAAAAGTTAGAAACGGCTCCGTTGAGTGGCTCAAAGTGGCCACCTCGGGCAGTTCACAGCCTTGAGCTGCCAAATTTGGCAGCTCGAGGTGCACACTTTGAGCCAACGGTTGAGATGCTTCCCAACTGAATCAAGGGCTGAAATTTTCCTCCAACGTAGACAAGATTTCCTTCTTCCACAGACTATAAATAGAGTCGGATTTGATGATCTGAGGGAGGATAAATTCGGGTCCAAAGTCAGCAAAAAACCAGCATTTTCGCCCAATTTCTGCAGATTTTTCTTCTTCTTTCTTCCTCTGCAACAGGAAACCGACGCCGTCTTCCTCCAACTCCACCACTGCAACCACCGGCTGAACCACCTCATCACAGCAGCCACAACCCCTTCGGCCAAGTGAGCCCCTCTTCCTTTCCTCCTCCTTCCTCTTCCTTTCCTCCTTTTCTTCTTCTTCTTCCTCCTCCTTATCTACTGTTCACTGCATGAACAGTAGGCGTGAAATATAATTCACGTCCTACTGTTCACGCAGGACGTGAATTATATATATATATATATATATATATATATATATATATATATGTGTGTGTGTGTGTGTGTGTGTGTGTGTGTGTGTGTGTGTGTGTTATAATTTTATAAAAATAATAAAAAAAATCCAAAATCATTTTTTTAAAAAAAAATGTGATTTTCTTGCATCTTTTTCTACCAATTTTGCAGGATATTGGGTTATATTTTTATACTGTAAAGATACAAATCCGGTATTAAAATACACAGTTTTCGTAAAAAAAAATGTTTTGTTTTCATGCATACGGCCTAGTCTCTCCAATATATATATATATATATATATATATTATAACATCATATTTTCACACAACAAAGAAAATTTCAAAACAATATATGTATTAGTATGCATTTTGGCTTTAATAACTAGTTTATTCAAGCCATGAGAACTAGGCCAATATTTCAAAAATTCCAAAAAAATTATTGTGTTTTTTTTTAGTATTTGGGGTTATGATCTTATACGTAAGACGTATTTCAAATATTAAATTCTTTTGTTAACGTCAGCCGATGCCGCGTGGATTTTCCGACGTGCGACAATCATCAAACTAACAATTTGATGCTTCAAGAATAATAAAAGCCATTGGGAAATAAGAGTTCAAAAAGTACCATCCATGTCTCTTTTCTTTCAAATAGAATTTCTAACTATTTTCATGTGTTTTTATCACTAGGCTCGAAGCCTAAGAAGCACCCCAAGAGGGAAAGGACAGAAGAGGAGAAAACTTTCAGAAGAAGGGCAGGACACTTTCGAGTAACACAAGCAGTTGCAGTTTTAGTTTTTCTATCTGTCATGAGCAGTAATGATTTTTCTGAGGTGGAGGTTGATGATGATGAGGGCTTGAGTTATGACTGAAGAAGCATTCATTTTCTGACAAATTTGTATTTTCCTTTACAATTGTTTTCCTCCTGACAATACAGTCATGGACATCACTTTGAGAAAGATAGTTTCCTTTTTACCTTTCGTTCTTGTATTCCATGTAAACAATTTGAAAAATAAGCATCCAACAGTTGTAGGTTGTTAACTGTGTGCTTGATCAACATTTCCCTAAGCAAAGTGATAGGGGTTCCAGAGAAGAAATTGTGGCCAAAGTAATTGGATTCTAATAATTAAAATTCGGAAACTTTCCTTGCTGCAGGAAATAGCCCTTGTTGTTAAATTTGAATCCACTGTAAAAAATCACCCCTTGAGCACTCATTCATTCTCATTGATTTACTTCCAATCCCAGATATTTCTAAGGATATCTACTGTTCATCTTTGGTTAGCTTGCCAACTAGTAGATCACGAACCATATGAAATTGTGTTGGGGTCATTGCTTGGTGCCTGTCAGAGGTGTAGAAATGCAAATGTTGGTGAAAGGGTCATTCAATTGTTTCTAGAGATGGAGCTATCAAATTCAGGAAAATATGTTATCTTATCTAAGATATATGCAAATATGAGAAGGTGGGATGATTCTGCAAAGACAAGGGTGTGGTGTCAAAACCCTTGCTGTAACTGGATTGACATTGGAGCTCGTGTTCATGAATTTCATGCTGGTGACAACTTAAATCATCATTCGGTGAACACATATTGGTTGACAACTTAAATCATCATTCATACCAATTGCTGAATGAGGAGATGAAGAGAGAAGGTTACATTCCAAATATTGGTTGCATATAGAGGTGGAAAAGCTGAAAACTTGGTTGCCTCTTTCAGCCATTGAACAGTGCATCCGGATGGATTATATCTTCAGACATTGGAGCTAAAATATTGAATGGTAAGTTGTGTTCTTAATGGCTTGAGCAAGGCTGGTTTGGAAGATGCTATTATTGAGAGTAAGAGTCATTCAAACACAAATTGTTTTCCAGCAAATTAAGTAACTTCAGCAAGAACCGGTAAGGTGCTTACTATGTGAATATTGTAAGCTAAATTGATGAAATTCTTTAAAGACACCCTTGCCTTGAGATCAATTGTGACTTCAAGAAATATTAGGTACCAAGGAAAGAAAACTACCAACACAAATCCATATTCTTTGATGAATTCAGTACAGGAAGAGAATGCAAATTTGTGTTTTCAACAATAATATTTGTGTTGTAATGTATTCCCTTTGATGTTAAATATTTTTGGATATTTGTGTTGTAAATTTGAATTGATCATCCATCTAAATCAAGTAATAATGTAATATACAAAGTATAAAGACAATGAAAAGTAAAACTCATGGAATTATTTATGGGCTTGAAAAGCCCCCGCTAAATAAAATCGCACCAAACCAAAATTGAATTGAACTGAAAATACTTGAACGGATTAAACAATGAAGAAATTTAATTATTACATCACACGAAAGCTAAAATGAAAAACAAAACACAAATGAAAATTAATACAACATCGCTTAAGCATGCATTTAAACTTGTTTAAATCTTAAAACTAGAATACACAACGATGCACCAAGTCTTAGTACCATCAAGGCTATGAAAATTAAAACTTGGATAAAATGGGAAGATTGTCCACCAGAAAATAATAGCAATTGTTGATGCTCACCTCAATAAAGCGAAACCAAGCTCGTCGCCAATATGGATTTATGTAAAGAAATGCACCGATCACAAGCAAAACCATGATGTATACAACCCTAAAGGTCACATAAAAAACCTCCATATCCATGAAGCCACCATTATCTTCATTGTTCATTGAAGTTGGCGCTGGTGACGGTGGCATAGCCGCACCGCAAATCTTGGGTAACGGTTCTCCACAAAGAAAAGGGTTGTCCTTGTAACAGCTCTCCTCAAACGTGGCAAATTGTGCAACACTTGCAGGAGTCTTGCCAGACAGATTATTGTGTGCCACACTGAAAAACTCTAGAGAAAATAGTTCAGTAAGTCGAGGTGGGATTTCTCCGTCCAGTTTGTTATAGGAAAGATCCAAGCTCTCTATTTCTTTTAAGTTCGAAAATGTTGGTGGAATTGGTCCAGTTAAACTGTTGTGGGAAAGGTTTAGTACCTTGATCATGCTAAGGTTTCCAATTTCATGAGGAATCTCTCCTATGAAATTGTTGCATGAGAAATCAATTCCTGTGAAGTACTGGATAATGCTGCCTCTATAAGAAAGGGATACATTATTTGTTGTAAACTCGAAGGATTGTTGTGATGAGGACAAATCACCATAGGAATTGTATTGTTGTGGGAAAGGATGACTAGATATCATCCAAGAGAGCATGTTACCAGAAAGGTGGTTGTGAGATAGATCAATCAGGGTTAATTGGTCCAACCTGCATAATTGAATTGGGATTTCACCTTCAATGTTGTTATAACTCAAGAGTAGAAATCTCAAGTTGGATAGTCTGTCAATCCATTTCGGAATACCATCGGTTAAATTGTTATGGGAAAGATCCAGTGCAAATATCTCAGAGGAGTTATAAAATGCCATCGTGATTGGTCCTTGCAACTTATTTCTAGACAAATAAACATATCTCAAATTTGAAGAAGCATCGAATCTAGGTGGTAAACGACCAGAGAAATTGTTCACTGATAAGTCCAAGAATTCAAGAGGAGACATATTCCATATCCATCCAGGGATCTGCCCTTGCAAATTGTTGTTGGACAGGTCTAACATATGCAGCGAGCTAATGTTACCCAATGAGAAAGGAATGCTTCCATTCAAATCATTGTCAGACATAAATAAAACTTCTAACCCTAGCAAACAAGCTCCGATTTCTAAAGGGATCTGGCCTTGCAAACTGTTGTTGGACAAGTCTAACACTTGCAGCGAGCTAATGTTACCCAACGAGAAAGGAATGCTTCCATTGAAATCATTATCAGACATATATAAAACTTTTAACCCTGGCAAACGAGCTCCGATTTCTGAAGGGATTTGGCCTTGGAAGTAATTCATGGATATACTTAGGAATGATAAATTCACATAAGAATTCTTTGGTAACAAGAATGGACCTGAAAGAGAACAATTTTCCAAAGAAAGATCATGAAGGTATGTGTTGTTCTCAATCAACCAATTTGGAAACTCTCCCTTTATTTGGATGTGTGTAAGATCCAAAGATTCCAGGCTGAACTGATGGTAAAGGAACTTGGGAAATGCTCCTGCACCTTGTCCACGACTGCTCAAAGAGATGGACTCTAATTGGAACTTTAGGCTCAGACTATGATCATCTTCTTCTGTGTATATTTCATTATTTGAACCATCAAAATGCTTGAGTTTTGAAAGGTTGTATAATGGGCTCAATGACATAGGGATCTTCAGGTGATTGTAAGAGAGATCTAGTAGTTGAAGGGAAGTTAAATTTGCCAGACACGGAGGCAAGAAACCATTGAGATCATTGTCATCCATATATAGCACTTGGAGATGATTTAAGTCACATAGGCCTGATCACATTATAATACAATCAAGAAATTATATTAACATGGAAGAAATTAAAAATATAAAGGAAATGAAAGAGTAAGAGTTATTAACCTTACCTTGGGCAATAGATATTCAGCCATCTAGTTTGCAACTACCCAAAATCAAAGTTTTAAGAGAGGTCATCATTTTGATGGCTTGGAAGATGCTACTATTTAGAGTATTGTCACTCAAATCCAAGTATTCTAAGTTATTGAGATCAAAAAAGCCTGTCATAATCAATTAAACAAGAAATTATATTAACTTAAAAGGAATTAAGATTACAAATAATTCATCACTTATTAATCATGGCTAAAAAACTAAAAACATAAGGCAAGTGTAGAAATTGTATTGGCCATTTAAGAGAAGGCTTTTTTAGACGCGTGACCCAAAAAATAAAAATACACCATTGTTAATTTATTCTCCTCCTAAAAATAGCACTCTTTATGTATGAAGTTGCTTTTTCATTAAATAAACTATTGTTTCTTTATGTTATTATTATATTTACATTACACTAAAATGGTGTTGAGAGAGGGGCAAAATTAAAGTGAAATATTATTTATATTAAATGGATGGTAGAATTTTAAAGTAATAAAGATTTCAATTGAGTTAAATTTGAGATTTAATTGTCTCTCCAAGACTTGTTTAGTAGATTTCAAAAACATAAAAGAGGAATTATGCAAACACATCTAATCATAGCAGGCCACCGAGTGCTTACAAAGATAGGTGTTTTAGAGAAGTATAAAGGTCAATGATAAGTAATAGTAGAGTTTAAATTTGTTAATTTACCTCCAGAAAGTACACTCCCACTAAGTGCAAACAATGACAAATTTTTCAGGGAAGGTAGTGTTCCAAGCCTTTGAAGGGAGTGCTCATCTAGAGAACAATAGTCCAGATACAAACTTTCCAATGAGCTTAAATTTTGCAACTCTGCTCAAAAGAAAAGGAATAGCAAATTGAATTTTTCAATTAAACCAAAATATATAAACATCAATACCTTTGTATTCCATATATTATATTTTTAAAAATTTTCAATTAAAATTTTCAAACTCTGCTCAAATATATATAATATAACTTACCGTCACCTAATATTCTTTTTCTAAAATCATTGTAGCTCAGATAAAGTGTCATGAGGTTTGGGAGTGCTCCTAATGATTGCAGTAACTGGAAGCTACTTTCATAGGTTGTGATGTTATGCAGGTATAGAGTAGTCAAGTTGCCTAGGCCTGCAAGTTAGTTAGGGAAGAAACTGAATAATTAATATTGTATGGATAGGCTTTAATAATTGGATGGGATCATCATCATAATGCTATTAAGTACTAATTACCTCTTGAGGCTACCAATTTGTTAATATTGTTGCCGCTCAAACCCAAGACCTCCAAGCTGCTCAAGGATTCTTGATATTTATATAAAATAATAGTCAATTAATTCACTACACCACATAAATTAAATTGTGTTTTTTGACATTAAATTTAATACTTAATTAAAAATAATAGTATATAAAGGAAAAAAACTAACCTTTCAAATCTATAAACCCCTCTAGTCTATTATAATCTAAATATAATGATTTAAGAGACGGAAACCCCTCCACATATGATAGAATACTGTTATCGAAACTATTTGATCCCAAGTGAAGGTAATCCAAATTTCTCAATCTTTGTAACTCATAACCACCTGCATAAAAAAAAAATTAAATTAAGACCTCAGATAAAGAATAAAAAAGGATATTATTGGATTAATTTAATTATAATTGATTGATCAAGAGGCATGTAATTACTCTTAAGAGCAAAACTAATCTAAATATTTTGTAATACTTAAGAGAGCAAACCTTTCTTCTCAACCCAACCAGCTATACGATTACCCCACAAGAAGAGAGCGTTGAGTTGTTGAAAGGGAAGAAACAAGGAGGTATTTAAGTACCAATCTCCCATTTCCTCATTCCTTATATTGCCAAGATAGAGTTCGGTGACTCGACCTGTACTGCTGTTGCACTCAATACGTTCCCAAGAACAACAGTGGATGTCAGCTTCTATCCAGGAGGGAAGGGAGGTGCCATTGGGATAGTTCAGAGAGTCTTTGAGCTGCAAGAGAGCGGTTCTCTCTTCATCCAAGCAACCAAGAGGCAGCCATCCTTGCAGGGAAACCGTCGTTACAAACACCGTCAACATCTGAAGGAACAGCCCCATCTAAATATCAGAATATAAATGGTGATCAATATTTGTTATAGAGGACAGCTAGTGAGGAGGCTCGGGCTTTTATAGAGGACTTCACGGACCCATGCCGTGGAAAAAACTAATATAAAATTAATTTAGATTAATTTTAAAAATAATCATCAATACTAACTGTCGAATCACAAATGTTTAAGGAGCACTTTTAGCTGTGCCACACGTAATTTCCATTAAATTCGAAAGGCATGATTTTCCACACATAATTCTATAAAGAAAGGAGCCAGTTTTCTATATCCATCATTGTCTTGAAAATGGAAAGTGAGCTCATAGCATTAACCTTTATTCATTTATTTATTTTTCAAAAAAAAGAAAGAGAAACAACTTTGACTTGGGGTCAACTTTCCAAGAAGGAATCAGCCTTATTAAATTTGGTTCGGCATGAAAGGTTCCCCTGAGATTTAATTTGGTCTAGGTTTAGAAAACATTAAATGAAAGGTGACCAGTCAATCCGTACTCTAATTAACCTAATCAAAACTTAGTTTCACTTCTTTAACTAAGTAATTTTAATTTTTTTCAAAAAAATCTTGAAATCACATAATTTAAGATTGACACCGGTCAATATAAGCTAATCTGCTCAAGCCATGACTAAATCCTGATCCGAGTACTAGGGCTGACATTGTTTAGTAACTTTGGTTTCGATGAACAAAACATTAATGTCGTATATAATTTTTTTTATAACATTTTACAAATATAATTCGCATTCAAATAGACACATTCATAAATTGATAAAATAGTTATTAATATTTATTTTTAATATATATATATAATGAAATATTTTAAGAGTTGATTAATATTGTTAAACCATATATGTTTTGTATTTTTTTTTTTTTAATTTCATTCTTTAATATTGAGTTTGCTTATCCCGATCTCATGATTCGAATTGCGAATTTGACGGCTTAACTTAGGGTTTTTTTCTTCAATCTCATCCTTCAATAAATAGTTGATTTGGAAATAGGTTTCATAATGTTTTTTTGTCTGATTTCTATGAGGTTATCGTAATCTTATTACATGTATTACAGGTTTGACGGGTTAAATCAAGTTAACTCGGGTTAGGTTTTTTTATGAACTTTTTAATTGAGTGTTTTTTTTTTTTTTTAATTTTCATCATTCAATGTTTGGTTGATTGAGAATTATATTTCATAATTTGTTTTGATTTATTTTATATGTAGTTATCCAAGTTGCATGACTTGAGTTGTGGGCTTGGCATTTTAACTTGGGTTAATTTGAGTTATTTGTTTTATATTTTTTTTATTTATCTTATATTTTAATTTTATCTTTCATATTGAGTTGATTAGGAATTGAGCGTATAATTTATTTTGATTTGCTTTCTATGAGGTTATCTCGGTTTCATGGTTCAGATCTCAGATTTGATGGATTTACCCGAGTTAATTAAGGTCAATCTAACATGTTTTAGTCTTAATATTTGTTTTAAAAGATATTATCTTGGGTTTTTTTTTTAATCAAACTATATATTTTAAACCATCCTACAATTTGTATCTGGATCTGTCAAGTAGACCATGTTATATTTTTAACATTTAAATTTTTTCTATTAAAATAAATATTAGTAATCAAAAGTTTAATGATTAAATTTGAAATAATCATATCTAATAACAAAATATTTTTAAATTTTCACAACTTTTAGAATGTTTTTTTCCGTCCAAAAAAAGAAGAAAAATATTTTCATAAAAACCAAGTCAAATTTTTCTTTTACAAGAAAATATTTTTCATTAACTTGTAACTTTACTAAAGAAACATGAAAATTTAAAAAAAAAATAGACTAAAGAAAATCACTTTCTATGGAACAAACCTGTGTTGCTGTGAAGACATTCCAAAAAAATAAAATTCGTGAAATATTAGCCATTCCAGAAAGAGAGAAGCTTCCACTCTTCCTCCTATATGATTAATTAATTAGCGGGTTGGAGAGTGGGAAAAACACGTTTGTTCTATTTTCTTCACTTTGTCTCTACATTATTATTATTGTCACAAAGTGGGTATATTTCTTTTATGCTTCAAGATTTGAATCGAAAAAGAGGATCGTAAGAAATTATTTTTTTATAAATATACCATTAACTTTGGATGTGGATAAATTAAAGCCCAAAAGTTAGAACTTGAGCGGCAATTTCCCACAACCATAATGAGAAACTGCTTCTTACATTTTTAATGAAATACTTTTGATTATAAAAACCACTTTTTCATAACTTTTAGAATGTTTTTTCTGTCCCAAAAAAAATATATTTTTTATAAAAACCAATCAAAATTTTTTATTTACCGAAAAATATTTTCATTAACTAGTAACTTTACTAAAGAAACATGAAAATTTTAAAAAATAGATTACAGAAAATCACTTTTTAGCTATGGAACAAACCTGTGAAGACATTCCAAAAACTAAAAATCGTGAAATATTAGCCATTCAAGAAATAGAGAAGCTTCCACTCTTCCTCCTTATATGATTAATTAATTAGCGAGTTGGAGAGTGGGAAAAACACGTTTGTTCTATTTTCTTCACTTTGTCTATACATAATTATTGTCACAAAGTGGGTATACTTCTTCATTTATCCTTCAAGATTTGAATTGAAAACAAGGGTCGTAAAAAATTAATTTTTATAAATATACCATTAACTTTGCATGTTGTAAGGGGTAGGTTAGGAGAGTGAACTGGGTTTAACTTAAATTTTTTTTCTTTTCTATTTTATTTTTAATTTTCTCTTTCAAATTTATTTTTAAAAATTAGTTTTGTTGGGACTTGAGTTTTTTTTTTTTTTATTTCTTTACTTCTTTCAGGATTATCCTGGTTACGAGTAAATCAAGTTATTGTCCATTCAATATTTTTTTTTTTTATATTAGAAAAAAACTGATTTTAACAATGAAGATTATAAAAGGCCATTGTTACAAACTAAAATTTCAAGATGAAGAAATCTGAAGGAGCAAACTACCAACTTATCAAAATCTAAGCAAGTGGTTTCTAGATAAAATAAAGGAACCACGTTAACATCACTAGTAGTTTCTAGATAAGCATAACCCTTTCAATTAAAAAGCTAGAGGTAATCTAAAAGGTGTAATTTAATTGGTCAAATTCTAGGTTTGTTTCCTAGAGGTCACCAGTTTGAGTCCTGTAAATCTCAGAATCATTGAAAGCTTACATAATTGTTAATTTTAGAACCCGTGAAATTAGTCGAGATGTGAATAAATTGACCTAGACATTCTTGTTAATGAAAAAAAAAAAAAACTAGAGGCACGCAAATTCCCACAAACCCTCTCGCACCCCATAAAAGAAATAATGAAACATGGTGGGGAACAAATAAATTGTTTTTTAACGTACACAACACGGTTGTTCTTCCATTTAGCATATTCATTTGTATCATAAAATAAATTTATTTTTAAAATAATGAAACATGCTTGACTGATAAATTAAAGCCCAAAAGTTAGAACTTGAGCGGCAATTTCCCACAGCCATAATGAGAAACTGCTTTTTACATTTTTAATGAAAATATTTTTGATTAAGAACATAGAGAAACTGCTTTTTACATCCTCGGCACCTACAGTTGTTCTTCCTCTATTTGTATTTTCAATAATTAATAATGCTGCCTGATTAACATAACACTAAATCATAAAAAATAAAAAATTTTGATTGTGGAATGGCAAGCTAGTTGGATCTATTTTTTTTTTATATAATTAAATTAATTATTTTGATAAATGACACTTGTATTTGGGGAAAAATAAAAAAAATAATCTTATTGCAATAGAGGACATTTTGGAATGCGGTGTAAACAGCATTTCACCAATGTCATAACCTAATTTTTTATTCTTTTATTGTAATTATTTTATTTACTGAAAAAAAATAAAAAATAAATAAAGAATGAATTAAGATTTGGGTTAAGGGCAACATGATTGGAAGTTTAAAGATTTAATTAAATTTTGACTAGTTTAATTAATCAAGTCAAGGGTTTGATTAGAGAATTGATAAGTTTTGAGACTTAATTGAACTTGGAATTAATTTAATTAATGAAATCAGGGATTTAATTGAAAACTTATCAAAGTATAAGGCTGATTCTAGTCAAAATTATGCTAGATTAGAGTCCAAGGACTGTTTTGTAAAATACCCTGAAATGCTAAGGTCCAATTAAAGTTTATCCAAGGGCCTACTTACAAAAATTTCAAAACTTCAAGGACCAAATCATAAATAGCAGTTGAATGGGAAAACGGAGCCGTTTCTTGGACAAAACTGTTCACTGTCTTCTTCCTCCGTTTCTTAAGTTTCCAGCCAACGCTTAAAGGGTCGGTTACAGGGCATTTAGGAGGCCAGTCGTTACCACCGATTTTGGCCTTATAAAAGGAGAGAGAATCGCAGCCAAGAAGGAGGAGGAATTGGAATGAAAAGGGGACAAAAAAACCAGAGAAAAAGGGCAGAACCGAGGGAAGAAGAAAAAGCCATGAATGGCAGAGGGGAAGAAAAAATGGGGCAAAGCTGGGGAATTGGACTAAAAAGGGGACGAAAAACAAGTAAGAAAAACCCAGAAAAAAAAAAAACAAAAAAAGCTAAGAAAACACAAGCTACACACAGCAAAAAAACCCAGACCCAAATTTCAAAAGGAGAAGCCAGCACCGTCCTTTGTTCTTCATCACAAGGAATGAGGAACCAGGGGAAAAATTAAAAATAAGAGCAGAGCCGGGAAGCTGAAAGCAGAAACAAAGCAAATACAAAAAGGGCAAAGAGACAGAGAAGAGAAGAAAAGAAAAAAACGAAGGGGCAACCATTCCGTTCCTGCAGAAAAAGAACAACCCAAAAGACACTGGAGCCACACCGGGAAACAAAAGAAAACAGCCACCACGCCATCGTCTTCGTCGCCGTCCTTCGCTTCACAGGTAAGTTTCCATTCTCTTCATTTAATAAAACTTTCAAATGCAATGTGAAGGCATAGTTTTTAAACCCGGCCCGGCCCGGCGGGTCGACCCGGGACCCGGCCGACCCGGGCATGAAACCGGTCCGGGTGAAGGCCAAAACCCGCTTGGGAATTGGCCCGGCCAAACCCGGTCGACCCGGCGGGTCGACCCGGGACCCGGACGACCCGGGCAAACCCGGGTGAGACCCGGCCACTTTTTTTTTTTACTTTCCTTGTCATTAAACGGTGTCGTTTAATGACATATCCTACTGACTACTGAGCACCGAAGCGAAGACAGAAGAAGATCGAAATCGAAGAACTTAACCTAATCTCTCTCGCACGAATTGAACGGAGCAGAAGAAGAACGAAGCAGACGAAGAACGAAGCAAAAAATATTAAACACCGCCTTCAATCCACGCTGCAAAAGGTTTGAATCTCCTTCTCACTCTCTGTTTTGTTTATTGTTCGTTGTTTTCTCATTTCTGGGTTCTGGCGTCAATTTCAGTTTCAAGTTTCAACCCGATTCAAGATCATACTTCTTTCCCTCGCTGCCATCGATCTCACAGAAGAAGAAACCTCAGCCCTCAGGTATGTTTCTCCAACCCGATTGCTGCTACAATGTCTGTATTTTCTTCTACCAGTGACCTCTGTTTCAATAGCTCTGTTTCTTCTATTCGTGTGTGTTGTTTGTTCGTTCATTTGTTTGATGCTGCCAGTGGACTTAAATTGATGCAGAAATGTTAGAATGCTCTCGGATTAGAAATGTTAGAATTGATGCAGAAATGTAGGATTAGAAATGAACTGAGAAATGTTAGAATGCTCTCGGATTAGATTGCAGAAATGTTAGAAATGTTAGAATTGATGCAGAAATGCTCTCGGATTAGATTGCAGAAATGTTAGAAATGTTAGAATTGATGCAAAAATGCTCTCGGATTAGCTAAAAAACACATAGCAGCTAAAAAAATGGAAGCACGACAACACAATGAGCACTGAAAGATTGCAGATAAGAATGGCAATTTATGGAAAGTAATTTCAAAATCTCTTTTTGTATAATCCCATCCAGCTTTAGCACCCATTACTGTGCAATTTAAACATTCTTCCTTTCACGCAATGCCCGATAATAAGAATGGTAAATGTCACCTTATCAGCGGTCACATCTCTTCTCTTCCATCTCTTTTAGAATCACATTCCCCTCGTCCACATTGCCAGCCTTGCAGAACCCATCAATCACAGGATTGTACATAAATGGTTTTGGAATTATACTACTATTCTTTATTTGCTCCAGAAAATCACGAGCTTCATTAAGTCTATTCTCCTTGCAAAGAGCATTAATGAGAACAGCATAAGTATAAACAATTAGAGATACATTTCTTGTTTTCATCACATTCCAAAACTTTAAGCCGTGGTTCACCTGACCAGCTCAATATAATTGATGTATAAGTCACAATGTCTGGTGAACAATCACTTCTAGACTGAATTTCCTTGAACAATTCACACCCTCTCTGTACTTCATTTGCCTTGCACAATCCATTTATAAGAGTATTATATATGACAACATCAGGTAAAACATCCAAACTCTCCGTGTCCTTGAAAAATTCAAGAGCTCTATCCACACCCCCTACTCTGCAAAGACCTCGGATAAGAATATTAAAAGTCCAAGTGTCAGGAGGAGATTGCATTACCAAATACTCTTTAAACAAGTAAAGAAATGGGATGAAATTTAATTTTTCATGATTGTTTACTAGAAATTCGAGCCTTGTGCAGGATTATGAGAAATTGTTATGGAGATACTGTATATCGAATTGGAGTGTTGAATTGAGAATTATTTTTGTCATGCATAAAGTTTATTTATATAAAATACTTCATGCATAAAGTTGAATTCAGAATTATCAGTGATGGAAAGTTATGCAATTCTATTGCATTATGTCAGGTTTGAAAATGTCTTCACATGATGGTAGTACTCCAAGTAGTGATCCTTCAACGGCCCAATCATCTCAACCTTCAATTTCCATGTCAAGTGGTAGTAGAGGAAAAACAGATTTAGCATGGGGTCATTGTAGAGAAGCTCCTGAACTTAGTGTTGGATGTAAAAAAACTAAATTAGTTTGTTTATATTGTGCTAAAGTATTTGCGGGTGGTGGTATTAATCGATTTAAGCAACATTTAGCTGGAGCTAAAGGAGAAGTTGGACAATGTCGCAAATGTCCTCCTGATGTTCGACATCAAATGCTTTTGAACCTTAAAGGAAATGTTGAAACGAAAAAAAGAATTAGAGAAATGCAAGCAGATTTCAATCCCTTTAATGCACAACAAAGGGAGCATGAAAAATTGATGATTAGGCAATTAGAATATGATGATGGTGATGATGAGGAGGAGGAGGAGGATGAGGATGTCAATACTAAAAAACATATGTTACCACCGAAGGTTGCAAAAAAGAAAAAGATTCAAAGCACCGGTACTGTAAAACAATCAACTACAAGCTATGGAAAGCAGAAGAAATCTGCAACATTAGGGACATATTTCATGCCGAGAACAACTCCTGGTGCTCAAAAGTCTCTTCAGAATTGTTGGCAAAGGAAAGAAGCAGTTGAACGGTGTGATCTTGCTTTAGCGAAGTGGATGTTTGATGCATGTGTTCCATTTAATGCTGTTAACTCTGTGTATTATCAGCATGCCATAGATGCTGTAACAACCATGGGTCCTGGTTATAAAGGACCAAACTTGCATGCTATCCGTGGTTATTACTTGGCAAAAGCGGTTGATGAAGTGAAGATTTATGTTGAGAGTTATCGGGCGATTTGGAAGAAGACTGGTTGCACATTAATGGCTGATGGATGGACAGATCAGAAGAGGAGGACTTTAATTAACTTCTTAGTATATTGTCCTAAAGGAACAGTTTTTTTTGAAAAACGGTGGATGTATCAGATGTCTCAAAGACTGCTAGATTGCTGTATCAGTTGTTTAGAGAGGTTGTTTTTGTATGTTGGGGGTAGAAAACATTGTGCATATGGTGACTGATAATGCTGCAAATTATGTTGCTGCTGGCAGGTTATTGATGGAAGAATTTCATTCAATATTTTGGTCTCCTTGTGCTGCTCATTTGCATCAACCTCATACTCCAGGACATTGGTAAATTGCAGTCAGTTGGTTCTGTTGTTGAGCATGCTTCTGGTATCACTAAGTATATTTATAATCATTGTTATCCATTGTATTTGATGAGGAAGTTCACTGGAGGAAAAAGAAATACTTCGTCCAGCTCCTACTCGTTTTGCCACCAATTTCATTGCATTGCAAAGCATTTTTAGCTCATAAAGATCAGTTGAGAGCTATGGTGACATCTAGGGAATGGGTCTCATCTGCTTATGCTAAAGATATCAAAGGAAAAAAGTTTGTTGAAAGTGTGCTAGACTCTTTGTTTTGGGAAGAATGTGCAATAATTGTGCGAATGAGTGAACCTTTAGTTCGAGTTCTACGATTGGTTGATGGTGATGCTAGACCTTCGATGGGATATTTGTATGATGCTATTCATCATGCAAAAGAAGAAATGATGAGGAGATTTCAAAAGAGAAAGCCTACAGTGAAACCTTTCATAGACATTATCAATAATCGGTGGGATGGACAATTTTATAGAAATCTTTATGCAGCGGCATTTTGGTTGAATCCTCGATTTCAATATGATGCAAATATAATGGATAAACATATGAGCACCATTTCTGCACTTCTAGATGTTCTTGAGAAGTATGCACATGGAAATCTACCATTACAAAGTAAGATTACAAGTGAGATGAAGTTTTTTAGGAATGCTAAACATGACTTTGGCCGAGTGTCCGCAAAAAATAATCGCACTCTTATGCCTCCAGGTATATAATTTGTATATTTAAAAATATTATTTGACAGTCTTACACTTTTACTTATTATTTTTTTGTATAGATGAATGGTGGATGACATATGGAACCAGCGCTCCAAATCTACAACAATTGGCTATACGAGTGTTAAGTCAAACTTGTAGTTCTTCGGGATGTGAGAGAAAATTGGAGTATGTTTGAACATATTCATTCCAAGAAAAGAAATAGATTGGAGCACCAAAGGCTGAATGACCTTGTTTACGTCCACTGCAATCTAAGATTGAAACAAAAGTATTTTTCTTATCTCTGATTCCTTAAATATTATTTTATCTTGTTTAGTAGCATTATTAATAGTCATATTGTGTTTACCTTCACTTTTAATATATAGGAATTATTGGAAAGGACGAAATTATGATCCAATTAATGTTGAGACAATTTTTGACATTGAAAATTGGGTGGTCGAAGATGACCCATCAATCTTGACAACGGAAGAAGTAGAGAGTTTTCACCAAGCTCTATCAACTATGACCTTACAAGATACATTAGATGATGGTAATTAATGATTAATTATTTAATGATAAATATTATTTAAAATAAAGTTTTGTTTAACACATAATATTTATTTCTTAATTGTGTTTGAAATGTAGATGTCATAAAATGTTAATGATATTGAAGATGATTGTGACGATGAAGTTTCAAAGGAGCATGCTGATGATTTATTAGGTGTTGACGATATTGGCTCCATTCCATCGACATTTGATCCAAATTTTTCTTCCATGGAGACAGAATAACTTAATGTGTTAATTCAACATAAGTGAATGTGTTGTTGTTTTAAATTTTGATGTTTTGCAGAATAACTTAATGTGTTAATTCAACATAAGTGAATGTGTTGTTGTTTTAAATTTTGATGTTTTGTTTTAAATATTTTTAGAATTTATGTTGTTGGAATTTATGTGGTTGGATGTTTTGTTTTAAATATTTTATAATTTATATTTGGTTTGTATTTTGGATATTGAATTAAATTTATGTTGTTGGTTTATAATTTAAATTTGGTTTAAGGAAGTGTTGTATTGTAATTAGTTATGTGTTTTTTTTTTTTATATAGGTTTTTTTGGGTTGACCCGGGTTAACCCGGGTCAACCCACCTGACCCGTGACCCAGAAGGTCGACCGGGTCAATGACCGGGTCGGGTTTCAAAACTATGTGTGAAGGTAATTTAATTACCTTCACACTGTTCATGCACGCGTGAATTTACTTCACGCGTGCTTCGTCTTCTTTTGCCCAGCCCCAAAAAACTAAAAATATAAAATATAAAAAAGGTAAAAAATAATAAATAATAAAATGTATATGTATGAATAAAAATAAATATAAATTTATTGGTTTATTCATTGACGTCAGAGTCAGGAATAAAAATGTTTAAATTTATATTACTCATTGTATTTTTATTTTCATTTAGCTAGAAAAATAAAAAATATGTTCATGCATAGAAATAAATTTATTTTATTTTTTTATTTACTGACGCTAGAGTTAGGAATAAAAATATTGATCTAAATTTATTTTATAGCTACGTAATATTTACTATCGTTAGAGTTGGAACTATCCGTAGCTGAATATTCATTGACGCCAGAGTTAGGAATATTATAAGCAAATTATCATAGCCTAAACTAATAAATGTTTAGCAATTTAAGACAAAATCAGCAATGCAGTCTGCCTCAGGCAGAACGTTTAAGGGGTGATAATATCTTCCCTTTTACGTAATCAGTCCCGAACCATAGAATCTCTGCTGACAATCAGGGTTTCTAGTGACCATAATATTAGGTGGTGACTCTTTAAACAAGACATTTTCCCCTAAAAAAATAAGACGTCAAATATCTATTCTTTTTTCATAAATCAAAAATTATTTTTAGGGTCACCGCAATATCCAGGTGCGACAACCAAAATTATTTTTTTTTCTAAAAATTAATTTTTTTATTTTTTGAATCGTTTTGATGTGCTGATATTAAAAATAATTTTTTAAAAAAAAACATGATTTTAATGTATTTTAACATAAAAAAAATATTTTAAAAAATAACCACAACCACACTATCTATACATGGAGGCATTGGAGCCTTTAATATTTTGCAAAGGCATGGAACACGTTGCCAAATGAATGGAAGATAATTGTTGACTGCTGGCGTCAACCCAGAAAATTCTAAAATATTCTCATCATTTCCAAGAGAATTCTATCAAGAGGCATTCTTTCTTTATTCGGTAGGCAAGCAAAGTCAAAATGGAGTGGTAACTCATCATTTCCTAGAAAATTATATCAAGGAACAAAGATATTTTCGGAGAATAAATCAAACCAAAGCATTTCCTAAATTTTTCTGTATTTATTTGGTATAGAACCATCTTAATGGTTGATCAAAAACTTGATGGACAAATTGTTAAATAGGCTGTGAGAAAAAGAGAAATTCTTTATGGGTATCTAGAGAAGATACAAAGTGGAGTTGAAACTTGTTAATTCACCTTAAGAAGATACAGAGCCCTGAGTTATTGCAAAGACAGATATTTCAGAGAAGGTATTTTAGAGAAGGTGATGCTCAAGAGTTTTAAGGGAGTTTTCTCCAGAAAACAAAAGTCCATGCAAAACTTTTCCGACGAGCTCAAATTCTCAATTAATTAATTATAGATTGGGTTAAATTTCACACTATTTAAATAATTTTTTTTTTACTCTTTAGAATATATAAATGGACTATTTATGTCAGTAACCCGTTAATAATAATTTAAAATATATATATATATTTTAAAAAATCTATTAAACAAAAATAAAAAATAATTAAAAAAATTATATTAATATAAAATTCAAATATTTATTACAAATTTAAACATTTATAAGTTCAAATACAATTAATCTAGAATAAAAGCATTGGAGGAGGAGGAAGAGACAAGTTTTTGCCTAAACCGTGGGGCAAATAAAAGGGAGCACTTGTACCACCCATATGTGATATCTCCATTACCAATTGATGAAATTCAGTCATCTTAGCACCAAGTCATTCATAATCAACAGCAAAATGGGTCATTCGATCTTTAACTTGTTGATCTAAAACCGCCTCAAACCTAGAGTTTGAGTGATTAGAATCGATTGTGCGCACCCAACAGTTGAGAAATTATGGGTTGTTTGCAAGAACTCGGATGTAGTGTTAGACAGACTATACACCCGATTTCTATCGAGTCCACCAAACAATACAATCTTCAACCACAGATCCAGATCGAGATTAGAATGGGTTGAAGGATCGTCAACGTATCTCTCTTTCAACCTGATGTTATATGTATACTGGAAAAAAAAAAAAGTCAACAAATTCATAAAAATAATAACTTAAGAAAAAAATGGTTGAAAACAACATCTCACAAAGTACTGAACTCAGCTATCCATGAGCTATTGCACCTTATTTTTACAGTCATCAGTCTACACATGCGTTTCCACAAAAGCTCTATTAGGCTTGGTTCGCATAAAAAAACCATAGCCTACAAGAGAACATTGTTGTTAGTTAAATATATTTATAAAAAACAACAAATAAAAAATAGATGTAATTAAAAAAAAAAAATCTTACCATCTGCTTTACATGCGAAATGAATAGAATGGAAATGCTAGTGTCCATGCTAGCCGTGAAGATGTTGGCTCTGCTTTTCCGCATTAGAGTGTGATTGTCACACAAAACAATCAAACATCACTTGTTGAACATATTTCGCTTACACGGCCTCTGAGACATATGGAGATTTGAAATCCTTCCAACCTCTATCTCCTTTCAACCTGGAAGCTCTGTTTTTTTTTTTTTTTTGTATGTTTTTTTGCATTTTTTTTGCGCCTTATATAAAAAAATCATGCAAACCGACCTTTATATAATTGGGCTTGTAGAATCTCTTGACTATATCGAACTTGATTCAATAATCGAATTAAAAGTTATATGTTTTTCTGTCTGGCTAGTTGTTTGGTGTGATCATGCATGTTGTTTAGCTTAGCTCTATCCATTAATTCATAAAAGAGTATGCTAGGCTTTCTAAATTGCCTAGTTGTGGCAGATCTGCAACTCACTGTTTATAACCATCACGGTATCTGCCTACATCAAAAGCCTAAGAACTAATTTGCTGATTATGGATGCTGTTACAGAATGAAAATGAATTTCACTATACATACAAAGTTGGATCCTTAATTCTTCTGAAACTACAATGTCTCAGGCCAATGCTGTGATGATGTCATCATTGATGAGCATAGCTCTTCAGAAAGCAGTCATAGCCGAAACTAGGGAAGAAGTAGATACTGATGAGGCCAAGTTAAACACTGTTCTTGCAGTTAAGGCTGGTGAAGTTATACCAATTGATGCTGCTTTTACGAGGGACACAACATCATGCTGGAAAATGCACTAAAACAGCAGGTGCATTGCGTTCACATAAACATGGTAATAAGAATTCATCGTATAATAATCAGTGACTGTTGCACAACTGGAGGAGGAATCAAACATCCTAGTAGCTAAAAAAATGAAAACAAGAGGAATCAAACATCCTAGTCCCTAAACTCAACTGGAGACTTGATTAAATCCATTTGTGGAGTAAAATTAGGGTTCCGCACAATTCATTTTGTTGAGTAAAACCTGGTTTCTTTCGGATTTTGTCAAGTCTCTCCTGTCTTTCTCAGGTGTTTTTATAAAGTTAGAATCCTGGATGGAAAATGACATTTAAAGAAATGACGAAACCCTACCCACATTGCATTGTTCAAAGTCGTATGCTTTTTCAAACAAAATGCACTTAAAAAAGTACTAGGAATGCAATACCAAACGGTACCGCCTATATCCCCCGCGTCATCTATCAATCAAGTAACTGAATTTCATTAACTAAATTGAAACATAGAGCCACTATTTCTTCTTGACAACATTATTGCAGGCCATTGGGTACAAAACATAACAAAAAAGAACGCAATTACTTTTCCTGGAGATCACTTCAAAATACATCTTGCGTATAATTCAGCTCAGGAATCTCATGGAAAAAATTATATGGAAGAGTACGGATTCTAAACTGCATTGAGACTTTCCTACAAAGCATATGGGCAGGCCACCAGAAAACAACAAACTGCATAGTATAAAAAGAAACAAAGGTTGCTGGCAAAGTCGTCTCCCATCGCATCACAACGCATAGACAGAGAAGCTAAGCAGTAACTCTTGACCGGCCTTTTGCTATTCTCCGAGCAATTACTCTCCGACCACCCTTGGTTGCCTTTGCTGCTCATATATATTGCATAAATATGATTCAAGTCTAATTAGTTCAACAAGTTCATTTAACAAACATGTACATGAAGAAAAAAAAAAAAAAAAACAGTATCAGTCCAAAAGGGGACGGGTGATACATGCTTGGCAGCTAAAACCTTAAAGTAATGCACTCTCTATGGTTTAACTAACCTAAAAAATATTGGTAACGAGGGAAGTCAAGTTTGTTCTTCACCCCACACGATGATCAACAAATATAGAATCAGAGCTAAGTAGAGTTCAGTGGGGTCACCCGAACCCCTTATGCTTCTTTTTTTTTAAGGAAAAAAAACAATTATACATCATAAAAACATATTTTCTTAGTCTTGTACCAAATCAACCAAAGTAACAGATGTGGTCATTTTTGTATTTTTCTAAAAATAAGCCAAGCAGTTGAGCATAGCATGTTGTTAACTAAATGCTAAATGGTTGCAGAGATGACTAAAGATTTACTTAAGCATGTTAATTATAAGTTTTACACCATTACTCAACCCTTCTTAAATCCAAGAGCACATAAAAAATAAAACTGCTTTTACAATTTATCGATATTTATCGCTGGGATGAATATGAAATCCAGCTGTTATTTTTTACACTCATATTCAAGTCATGCTTTCCCCTTTCCCATATTTTGATGAATATGCACTTCCAAATCACACCCAATCAAATGTAAATAGTTGAATTTTCCTAATAGAAGAAAACCAGTGTTTCCATCGAAATAAAACCATAGCCTCAGCTAATCAAATTTCTCTACCAAAAAAGTAGAATGATGTTAGCAGTGTCTTCCTAGGTTCTCTAATTCTAATAGAAAATGGATTACAAAGCTAGAAGCAGAAAGAGAGAGACCGTGCAAAGAACCCGTGTTTTCTCTTGCGCCTGATGACACTAGGCTGGTATGTCCTCTTAGGAAACAAGAGCATAGGCTCAGTAGATGAATCTCCTGCAAAACATGCACAAGGCAGAGCAGTTACAGCAAAGGGAAGGCCGGATTTTTATCAAGAGATAAACAGAAGCAAGAGTGAGAAATTTTGGCATATTATCAAACAGTTGGCAGGCACCTAGAAAGTACAGTTATTTCTTGAAGAGGAAAAGAACCCATAAATCAGAAAAGCATAATAAATCAGTAAAGTACCGTCGGGCAAGAAGAATTCGAGAGAGGGGAGACCGGAAGGATGCAAGAAGTCTTGATTGGCAACTGCAAGTTTAGTGATTGAGAGGAAGTCGGTTTGCTGGAAGTTGGAGACAGAAGACGGGAAAAGGTGAGGAGTTAGAGTTTGGTGAGTGGAGATTGCGTTTTGATGGAAAATTGGGTTCTTCGATATCATCAATCTGTTCATTAGGGATGCTCCTGCTCGAATTAAGTTTTTGGTCGCCATTTTCCTTTCTTCCTTCCGGAGAGGGAGAGACAGAGATGCCTGCTTGTTCGGCTTCACCACTCAACTAAACCCTAAGGGAAAATGGTGTGAGATTTGCTGTTCTTGTGGTCATTTAGCCCAATGGACCTCTTTTTGTGTCACTATTTCTTATCTTTGGGCCTACTACCAATCTCTTTTCTTTTTCAACACTTTTCTCTCCAATTGCCATTAATTAAATTAAAAAAGTGTGACTAATTCAAATTAACTACACTCATAAAACACTACAATACTATATTTTTTTTTTAATTTCATCATTTAATATTAGTTTTTTAAAAATTATATTTTTAGATTTTTTTAATTTTTTAATTATTAAATTATATGTCGATATTATGAATCTAGTTTTTTATATATAATTTCAACTTTTAATATTAGATTTGTTAGAAGTGAGGCTTCGTAAATATTTTTCAATTTATTTTCTATAAATTTAACTCGATCTCAGGATTGAGGACATTGGTTTTAATAAATCAACCCTTCATAAAGTTTTTTTTATTTTCTAAATGTTGGTTATATATAGATGTAACACTATTCACTAGAATAGTGTTTTGTGTTTTTTAAATTTTTTTTAGGTTTTTTTCCAATACCAACCTTCAAAAACTCAATCCTTTTATTTTTCTAGTTTTTTTTTTAATTTTATATTTCAATATTAAATTGTTTTAAGAATTGTGTTTCGTAATTTTATTTTTTTTTAAATTGTTGGGTTATATAATAGTCTTATGAATTTAGTTTTTTTTTTTTACTTCAACCTTCAATATTAGATCTGTTAGAAGTTGGATTTTGTAATTTTTATTTATTTTTTATTATGAATTTATCTTAATTTAAAGACCCTAATTGTGAGTTTAACAGCTCAACCTTTGTAATTTGTTTTTTTATTTTATAACTATCGAGTTATATATCAGTTTTATGGATTTATTTATTTATTTATTTATTTACAATTTCAACCTTTAACATTAGATCTGTTGAGAATGGAGTTTCGTAAAAAAAAAAAAATTTGTTTTTTTATGAACTTATCATTATTTCATGACTCAAGTCGTGGGTTTAATAGATTAACTCGGGTTAACTCAAATTGTTTTTTAGCTATTTTTTAATTTATTCTTTTTTACTTTCATCCTTCAATATTGTAATACAAATCAACCCACAAACACCATCAAAAATCTATTACATGTTCTAATTGGTCCAATTACAAGGTTCAAGACAAAAGCTTTTGGCCAAGGCTGATTTTAAAAATCCTTTGGAGCATTAAGAAGAAGTTCTAGTCTATTTAATCTAAGTCTAAGAAGGGCTCAATCCATGTTCAACATGGGTATTATATATTAGGCCTTATGATAGCCTTGTTTAGGCAATATTTCTTAATGTTATAAATATCCCAAGTTAGCAAATATTCTCCTATTAATTCAAAGAAGAATTTAGCCAAGCTTGATTCCTATGCTAGGAAGTAAACTAATAAGACAACAACAAAAGATATTTGTATTTATTATTCTTCAAATATTACAAGGAAACCTAGCTCTACAAGGAAAAACAAGAGACGACAAAATTAATTCCACTCTTAGATCAGATTCTCCTAGTTTATTTGGAACATCTAGAGGTAGCAACTCTTTCTAGAGTCACAAAGAAGGTTTATGTAGACTATAATACCTTATTAAGCTAAGGAAATTAGACATCTCTTTATTTCTCTTTGGCTATTTACAGCAACATAAAAAACTTTTATTTTAATTTTAATTTTAATTTTTAAATGTCTAGGATTTGTTTAAAATTATTTAGGTTTATTCAATTAAGTTTTTGGTTTATTTATAAGTGTGCTTCATATCAGCCCACATCATAAGTAAGTGGGTTCAAATCAGCCTATTATAGTAAATCCATTAGGGTATTTTTACTTGGAGTATAAAAACTTTTTGTAAAACACTTTTTATTCCGTTTTATGATAAAATATTGTTGTTGAACTATTGTTCTTGAGTGTTGGGAGGATATCTCACATTCTTTGGTTCTCTAAAAAACTGAAACTAACTTACCAAAGATTAACTATTTTTGCAGCGTCTTTTTTATATTTCTTGTTCGTGGATTAGTATCCGTAATTAAGGTGAGGGTTCTTATTTCAATAGCAGCCTTGAGATATGTTTTCATTGTGTCACATTCTTATCAGACTTATTTTGGCCTTTCGAGATTCATTGTCAATCTTGATGTGAGTTACATGACCATATGATCGCAAGGTTTGCATCATATTGAGCCGGTTGGAAATTATTTTTATTTTTTTAATTTTTTTTCCTACAGCATTATCCCTACCCCATGACCCAAGCTACAAGTTTGGTGAGTTGACTCGGTATTTTTATCATTTTTAATTGATTTTTTTCTCAATTTGACCTTCCAACAACCCAATCTTCTTCTTCTTCTTCTTTTTCTTGATTTTAACCTTCAACATTAGATCCACTGAAAAAGTAGCTTTATAATTTTATATTTTTGCTTTTTATGAAGTTATTGTGGTATCATGAGCTAGGTCATAACTTTAACAAATTAGCTCAGGTAGACCTTTTTTTTATCATTTTTTTTTATTTCATCCTTTAACATTGAATTAATTTTAAATTGGGCTTTATATTTTTTTTTATATAGAGTTTATCTTAGTCTCATAATCTGGATCGTAGATTTGATAAGTTAACTTAAGTTTGACTTATGTCATTTATTTTTTACCTTTTTTAATTTAATATTTTTTTTATTTTTATCATTCAATATTGGGTTGATTAAAATTTAGCCTTCATAATTTATTTTGATTTTATTTTTATAAAGTTATTATACTCTCATGTCTCGGGTCTCAAATTTAACAGGTTTAGTCTGGATCGATCTATTATATTGACGTCTCAATATGTTTTAACTATTGTATTAATATTTAAATAATATTGTCTAATATATAGCATATTTTGAGTTCATGATTAGTTTTTTTTATTATAAAACATGTTATTGAACTTAGAATATTTTTTTATGTTAAAAAAATTAATTTAACTTGCAACGTAATTCAGGTAACATGGGTTAATAATCTAGTATGATATCAATATGTAGCCTTTGATTTATGTCTCGAAACAAATTAAATGAGACAACAATACAAAACAGATGACAAGACAGGATATAAGATGAAAATCAAATTATATATGATAATGATATACAAGATAAGATAGAATTGATGTTTTCATATTCTATATAAGACTTAGTTTATATTACGACAGCAGCGACTGTTTGATTCAAGAGTTGTGGCTAATATAAGAAACCACAAACTAGAAAGCTCGAAAAGTTGGAAACACTTCAAAAAGCAGCTTTTGAATTTTCAGTATTGGATGGAAGTTCAAAACCATTTTTCGATTGGAAATGACACAACCTAACTCATCTTGTATTAAAGCTTTAAGACACCTGATATTGAACAGTAAATTTCTTGTAAATTCTTCAGTTTTATGATGGATGAGGTCGCTTTATTTGCCCTTTGCCCGAAACTAGAAAGATAAAAATTTATTTGTCTAATTAATACAAGACTATTGCACCCTAAACCAAAAAAAAAAAAAAAAATTCGTTGCAGTGATTGGTTGTGCTCTCGCAGTGCCAAGGAAAATCGTGCAAGTTTAGCTGTTCCAATTGGTGACAAGTGTGTTTGCAGCTCAAAAACAAAAAATGGAAGTGCAAATTTCTGAAACAAGGCAGACATAAATCTCAAAGTCTAAACACAATCAGAAGCTAAGCCATATTTCAGAAGGAACATGCCACAGATGGTGTGCTTGCAGAAGCAGAATCATTGCAGCAGCAGCAGCAGCAACAACAAAGAATCCAATCATTTGCAATACCACCCTCTAGTGTCACAATCACAAAGCAGCTTTGAGAAATAAATAGAAGATACAAATCCGGAAATCACAATTAGTGGAAAAGACAAGGTCATGTAATTAAGACCTGGCCATTTTAACTTACATTTCTTTTAACAACTACAAATGCAAACCACCCAACCCCACCAAAAAAGAAAGGTAATTGTAGAAAAAGAAATACAATAATGTGATTGATCAGTAATTAACACAATCGCACCTGCAAAAGTATACAAGATAATCGACTAGATGAATGGGGAGAGGAGGCTTTTATTGGTCAACATGAAGCGTGGAAGAGATCCAATCTGAGGCTGCTAAGTGAGCATCCTCTTCGATAGAAAGTGATAGGGGAGTTATTGCAACCTGGTGTTCCAATGGAAAATAAAGACAGTAAGCGGCCCTACTAAAACCCAAAGCAATCAAAGTTTTGCATGTTCTAAGAGTTAGATTAGAAGATAAGAGAACTTTGAACAGAATTTATTAGCCTTCCCATAGACAATTTAAGGCCCAGAGATTTTTGTTAGTTTGCATAACCCCTCAACTCAAG
The DNA here is from genome assembly GCF_005239225.2 of Populus alba. Taxonomy (NCBI): domain Eukaryota; kingdom Viridiplantae; phylum Streptophyta; class Magnoliopsida; order Malpighiales; family Salicaceae; genus Populus; species Populus alba. The sequence goes on along the minus strand of NC_133286.1, from coordinate 6,072,959 downwards.
TACAGGCACAGTGGCAGTTCACCAGGTTTGGTGTTAGGATATAATGCTAAGGGTGAACCGTCATTTGTGAAAAAATAAAAGTACGAGCCATACCAATCATAACTTTTGTTATGATGATGGCTCCCAATGCCTTGTGAGCATTCCGACTGATAGCTGCACAGTTTCTAGATGAACAACTGACACAAATCATCAATGTGGAAAATACAATGTTATCACTTACAAATCCATTTTCAAGCGCTCTAAAATCCAGATCCTCATCTGTATCCTCCTGCTCCTTGTCCAGAAACTGAAAAATACATTAAATCAGTGCTTAGTTCTCCTTCCATAGAGCAAAAAAGGGGCAAAATAGACAAGTCATGAAAGCAAACAAGAGTGCAACATGAAAAAAAGGACAATTAGGTTGAAGCCAAAAAAATAATAGAAATAGAACATCAAGAAAATATCCAATGCAAAGTCCATTTTCAAAACACAACCACATTCATGTACTGAAATCTAGTCGTAAAAGTAATTTTAGTTAGCATTGACTGTACTGAATTCCAATGCTAAATTTATTTCTTCAAAGTTACTAAATTCTAGCTTTAAGCCATTAAAGATCATTCTTGTCACAATTAAAACCAATCAAAATTGTTCCTGAAAGCATGTCAGTAGTGAGGATAAATTCTTTACCTCCATTCGAAAATACTTTTTCACCCGGTTGCTATCAGATTTTCCAGCAGCCCCAACTGATTCAATCTCTACCATGTTCTTCCTTTGTGTGGTCAGACGGCGAGCTGCACCCTGAGATAATACAGTTCCATTAACAAAAACAGGAAACTGCATGGCAAAGCTCTTTTTGAAAGAAATTACAGAGAAAGAAAAAATGACAATCAGTTCTTTTGCAATAGAAACTCACAGCAGCAGAAGCATCTCTACTAAGCTGTGCAAGCTGTAGGCCAAGACTTTGTTGATTAGACATGAAATGTCCAGCCGAAGGATGCCGATTAGCTGAAACAGCTTGCCAGCTAGGTGAGGATCTCCACATACTTCTCCTAGTTAGTTTGAAGCCCTGCCAAGGAAAAAATTGGGGTGGGGGGGGTGGGGGAGAGAGTGGATCAGCTACAGATATATTTGACAGAACTTATTTCCAAGAAAAACCATTGTAAGAGGTAAAGAATCTAGTTCTGCTAATCCAACAGAGCAGGTGAGTGAGCAGAGAGAGGGACAGGGGCACCACAGCCTCTTATTTAGTACAATGTTTTGAACGCATGTTAAGAATACTCGATGTTGCCCTTGCCAAATACAAACCTTTTCCTACAAAGTTCAAGTTCTACATTCAATCATGAACTAATTTTCTTCACTGCTCAACAAAGTTATTAGATAAACATACCCTCCATGTTCCAAAGTTCTTGTATGGATATTATCAACATGCTTGTATTCAGCGAAAAGTTATTCATGCATTTCAAGGGTATGGCATCTGAAATAGCAGGATGAAACTTCTACCATGTATTCAACTAAGGGTAGAAGTTGTAGAAGCTATACATCATAAAACACCACCCCACTGATGGGAGAATCTTTTATGTTTTTTCTTTTTCAGGACACTATTAAATAGCTCACCGGAAAACCATGATTAATGTTCCAATAAACACTATTAAAACTCTCAGATCTTGATCATAATTAAAGGAATATTTTGTGCCCTGGGCCGTACTGCTTGGATGACAGATAATTCCTCCAGAACCAACCTCAAATTGATAGCAGGAAAAAAAAGAAAGAAAAAAAAAAAGAAAGACCTTAAAACCATCCTACATACTCTTCAAGAACATTTATAAGTAGAAATTTTGCAGTCATTACCAGGTTCTAAATAATAGCAACTCAACAAATGAAATAGAAACAGCTTAGATATAAAAAATGGTGTTTATGTAATCTAGGAAGATCATTATGTTGAAAAAGTAAACCCATTTATGCAACTTTGAAGCAGCGGCCAAGATAGGACACTATGATGGTGAGTTTCTAAATCTATCACTATTTATAACTCACTGGTGAAAGCACGTCTCCCATTGATATTCAAAACATATCATTATATGCAAATGCATGCTATCATTTTTTGCGGTCATTGAAAAACATGTTAGCTTCTAAGTAACTTAGAGAGTATCTACTGTGGGAAAACTTCTGCATCTACCCAAGCCTATCTCTTGTTAAAAGCCAATGAAATTTTGTTAAGGCAATGTCATACAATGATGTTAAACACCCCCCCCCCAAAAAAAAAAAAAAAAATCTTTTCATGCAAATACAGTTTCCAATCAAATACCGTCCATTCATAGAGGAAATATACCACCTATGGTCAATTAATTTGACAATGATCTACATTTATGTGCATATCGTCAATAAATAACAGGCAACATCTGTTCAGCAATGTCAGCAAAATACACAAGAGAACTTACCTTGTTTGTAGATGGAGATGTGGGGATTTCAATATTCAGAGAGCAACTCTGTGGAAAAACCCCCTTTTCAATATCTCTGATGGCAGCATTTATTACTGGCAAACAGACAGCAACTGCATCCTTAAAATCACTATCTTGGCTTTCATCCTTCTTCCTGTTGAAGATTACAACTCTAAAAATTAATTTGAAAACTAAAAGAAGAGCAAACAGAAAGAAAAGAAAAACTTCCACTAACCAATTCAGTGATATTGATAGGGATGGGACACCACAAATTAATGCTTCTCTAGCTCCAGCAACAACACCCGAATAAAACCTGATGAGTTTTGCAAGTAATTGATGTATTTTAACCCACAGGCAAAGATTATACGAATTTGCTTAAAACAAAACCAACAAGAAACAAAAAAATAAAAATAAATAAAAAATAAAAGGCTGCCAGTACGCATTCACTAGTTGCCACTAACTACAAAGATTCCTTGAGAAAATTTAATCATTGACATCATCAACATGTTGTTTGAGAAGTTTTTCCTACATGAGCATGCTATTGGAATTTCAGCAGGATAATATAGAAATATTCCAAAGCGCACAGGAAGAGACTTACATATGATAGCCACAGTTTGATCCCCGATTAATTCCACTAATTACCTGAAAATAAAATGAAGTATAAATTCTCAAGAAATTCATCACAGATACAGGTATCATGCTATCGCAAGGTGAACAATAAGTGAATGCTAACCAGCAAAGGTTTTGACCATGAAAACAGTGCGCCAGACAATGCCAATGAGACACAATCCACTGGAGTCCCTGAGTAACAAATCCCATAAACAAAGCCTATTACTAAAACAAATACTACTAAGAATGCAAAACACACATCACTTCACTATGAATCCAGTTGGTGGAAAAAAAATCAATCAGTTCCAAAATACAGTCACGACTACAGCCCTAGAAATGAAGTTAGAAAAAGCAAAACCCAGTCATTCCTAGAAAATCTTACAAAAAAATGCAAAACCAACACTCCTACATGTTAGTAAACCTTGAATTCTTAAACTGGAGGTGAATCGGTTACTACAAATATACGATGCTATTAACAATTAATATTTTCAAATTTTGAGGCCAGAAACTGAGGGAAAATAAGATGCGTTCTACCTGAAATTTCATAAGCTACGGCACCATTAATTTCAGCAGAAGTTGCAGCAATTGTTTCTTGTAAAGTCACAGAATGACTGGATACCGATTTGTCCCTGACCAACCAATTCACAAACTAAATAAATCAAAAAACATGACCCCAGGTTAAATACCAACAAAAAAAATAGTAAGAACAACCAATTAGCACATACAAAACAAAATTCAAAAAACCGAAGACAAATTCAGGCAGTAACTAAAAAACCAACACACCCAGGTAAGCAAACTAAACCAAATGGCATATTAATATTTAGAACAAATAAATGGAAAAAAAAAAAGCATAAAAAACAGAACCCACATCCCCATGTGTGAAAATCTATGTTAAAAAAATCCCATCTTCCCATATACCCAAAACGAATTCAAATCCCATCATCACATCCTCCAAGCTTAAAAAATGAAGACAGCCCTTTATAAACATATCAGTAACAAAAGTAACAAAAAAAAAAAAGGCAAAAACATCAAAATTGAGGAAGTCAATGAGAAAAACCCACGATTGAGGAGCGCAAACATGGACATTACAGAGGCCTTCACGGACCAGAGCTTCAACAAGAAACAGAAGACCAGGAGAGTCAATCCCATCTCCATTAGTGACCAAAACAACAGGCTTTGAATTATTATTGTCTTCCTCTTCAGTGTTTTCAACACAAGCAGAAGTAGATGGCTCTGTTGATTGATCATTATCATCATTTGATAGGTCACTTCCTTTTTCTTCTCCTCCTCCTCCACCTTTTCTGCTCAACAGTACTTGTTGTAGATTAGAAACCAGGCCAGGAGGTAACATGTTGTTGTTCTTGACAGATGTCATTTGTTTGCAACAAAACACAAGACAGACACTTTCTTTTAAGATATTGGTCGGGAATCAAAACCCTAAAGACACAGGGAGATTGAGAGAGATGGGGAAGGAGGGTGAGGGGAAAATAAAGGAAGAGCTGAGAAGGAAAAAAAGGAGGGTAATTTATGGATAGACCGGGTCCGACGGAGAGAAAGAGACTGTCGTCAGTCCTTGTGGGGGAGACAAATTACTTTGTTTAAAGGAAAACAAAAGAGTTAATTAGTTGCTATTATATGACTAAAATGTTCTTCGGTTCCTAGCTTTTGAAGGTAATTATAACTTCAAATTGATGTGCATCCTAATCTATAATTTAGACCAATTTGGATGTAATTGAATAGGTTTTTTTATTAAATTTTCAAATTTTATTTTTTATTATATTCTTAGATCATTAATATTCAAAAATAAATTTATTTTCATATATGTTTTTAATTATTTTAAATATATTTAGTTTTTGAAGATATTTTTTAGATTGATTTATAATTTTTTATTTTTTATATAGATAAAATTTATTTTTTGAAAAAATAAAAAATTTTATTTTCATATAGTATCTTTAATATATGAAATCTTACATAAATTTTTTTTATTTTATTTAATAAACTTAATATGTATATATATTTTATTATCATTTGATTAAATAAAAAATTATTTTGATAAATAAATTTATCAAACATAACCAGATAAATAATTTTTATTTTAAAATAAAATATTTTGATTTATACATGTGTCTTGATTTTTCTAATTTTAGTTATTATTTATAATTTTTTTTATTATATATTAGTAAATATAATTCTTAATTTATTTAATCATATATATGTATACAGTTTTTTTATTTTCACTAAAAAAAAATTAACTACAAGAACACATAAAAAAAACTTGTGTGTATAAAGTTTTTTTATTAGAAAAAAACAAATGACTTGCGGCGAATCTCGAGTCTAATAATTAGTTGTTACTATAATGGAAACTGGCAGTGGCATGATTAAAGGGCGAGAGAGAACGAGAGAGGGTCACGTTATGTGCTTGTCCGATACTTGGTTAATTAAAATTAATACAAGCGTTGGTGTCATAATTACAATCAGAAAAGGGGATGTGTGATCTGATTTCATGTCATGGAACTGTTGCAACGCCCCGTTTTAATGATGGGCTTCCGTGCCTGCCAGAAGCTCATCTGCTATATTCACTCATTTATTTCACGAAAATATTAATTTGAATATTTTTTAAGAAAAACTGATTTATTATTATTATTATTATCTTTTGATTTTTATCAGATGGGTGTTATAAATATTGACAAAATAAAAGGATAGAGCATTGTGTTTTTATAATTCCACATTAATTTATTTGTTTGAAAGTGTGGTTAGTGGTTGTGATTGTGGTTGTGGTTGCTTTTCAAAGTATTTTTTACTCAGAAATATATCAAAATAATATTTTTTATTTTTTAAAAAAAAATTATTTTTAATTTCATCATATTAAAATAATCTAAAAACACTACAAATATTAATTTAAAGTAAAAAAAAAATAAAAAATTTTAATTTTTTTTTAAAAATATTTTTAAAACATCTCATCTCAATTTATGACAACAACCACAAACACAAACCACTCCTCCTTCGTTTATCTACCACCAATGCTAAGTTTCTCTATGTAAACCATGATTATTCAACCATCGACAACATCAATTACAAGTAACAGGAAAGAGAAACAGATTTGTAAAGAGAGAGATAATGAAACGAAATTGAAGCTTTGTTATGTGGTTTTTTATTTTTATAGGTGATAATAAGTCTCACCATTAACACAAACAAAAAAAAAAAGAGGAAAAAGTTAAAGATCCATCCCTTCTTTTGTTTCCCCTGGCTCATGTATTGCTAGTGGTAAAGGCACATGGATACACGCGCCACCATTGTTCCTCCGCTTCCCAAAGTTTTCCAGAACTGGTTTATTGGTTATAATAGCCTCTCAAATTAATTCCTAGTCTTTGAAAGGTCGATTCATAAACTAAAACTATTTTTTTGACAAATTACTAAAATGTTGTGAGATTTGAGACAAAATGCTCATTATTTTGTATAATTTTTGGACAGTTTGGATATTTAGTTTGGATCGATGTTGTTTGTGATTTGAGATGATTTAATAATTTATATTGGATTGTTAATTTATTTTTATAGGTTGTGATTGCTATTTAAACATTAAATATTGATGTATGAAGTATGTTTTGCTTTATGTTGATTTGTTTGAATTAGTATGCAATTCTGAATGAGTTCATGAAATTAATAAGAATTATGTGGATTTTTGGTGTTGCTTGATTTTGAGTTGATGAACGATAATTCATTTTAAGTTAATATAATGTTTAAAATAGCTAGATAAAAATATTTTATTTGTGTCTTGTCAAATACGGTCTTAGTTCAATTTTAATAAATTTTTAATTTTTTTGAAAATTCATTTTGTAATTAATTTTGAGTTCTCTTTTTTTTTACTCTTTCTTATTTAATATTTGAAATTGTGACCTATACGTGAGGTGTTTTTTATTATTAAATAAATCAGTTTCCTTCCACACACAAAAAAATAACAAAAATCTTTCTTTAAAAAATAAAACTTTATTTTAAATTGCATATGGTCAAATCTCTTCAAAAATAAAATAAAAAACATATTTACATAAGTAATTAAAAAAATACATGGCATGATTTAACATCTTTAAATACTAAAATTTAAGAAAAGTAGTTTTGTTGATATCTTTGCATGTATTTTTGGATTTAATCACCATTGAAATAAAATGAGAGCTTGACCTACATTTCAAAAATATATAATATATATATAATGTATGTTGTTCTAATATCAAAGGATTACGAACTTATATGTATGATGTATTCCCAATATTAAAAGCAAAATGCTAAAATATATTTTGACTCTATAATGAATAGGTTTGACCCATAAAGCTACAATCCACTCTACTAGGATGGACCGACTTTAACCATTAGACAGACTGATGGTAAAAATCACAACAATACCTTAGTTTGTATAAGACAAATAAATAATGCAACTTATCTTAGAAAAAGATATACTTGGGGTAATATGTATTTTCTATACACATCAAGTCCCTTTTATCCAAATCCTAAGACCATTTAGAATTTCTAGTGATCAAAATACTAGATGATGTCTTTATCCCTTTTTTTACTGATAAATGATAAGAATTCATTATTATTTTCCACTCATATTCCGATGATCCCAATCCGAGAGGACGTTCACCACAACACTGCACAAGTATAACAAAATGATAACTCCACTGAGGATATCATATGAACTAAGTTGTGCTTGTTTGTTTAATTGTTGTGTTTTATTTTTTGTTAGTCTATATATTTTTATTCTTTTTATGCTTAAAATGTTTACTTCTTTTGTCTATATTTTTATTATCAGCATGCATTCTTCTTATGCTTTAATTTCTTATATTGCACATGTATTTGTATATTGAATATAGATTAATACCTCATGCATCACTTACTTTAATTTTTTTTAGAGCACACAGAAGCTTCTAAGTTAGGTAGGGAATTAACAGTTTGTCTTATAACTATGAATTAGGGTTCAGATGCATAAAACATCCAGCTTATATCTGAGTTCTTGCTTAGTAAAGGTGAGACATATGTGTACCTTAACCATTTCTCATAACCTTTATATTGTCTTTACAAAAACCGTCACTAAGCAGATTTGAAACTCTTTTGAGACCAGGTATAAAATTTACCCATGCTCACTTAATGATTTAAGCTTATCCTTAAGTTGTATGTTCCATCAACAAATTGCATTAAAGAAAGCCTGACTTGTAGCATTCTGAATTCTAGAATTTTTGGGTGGCAAATGATCGTCACATAGATTTTACAAGAATCTAGATTATTACAAATTAACTGAGATGAATATGAATTTCTTTGTCGGTGTAATAAAACACCAAGTGACGACCAATGCCAATTTTTATACAACAAACCCATATTCAATGTACCTTTTCTTTTTTTACATGCATATAATATTTATTAGCTTTGCAAGATTACATGTTTTTTATTTGTAGAAGAAATATAAGTCCACCCCTAAACACCAACTCCCACCAAGTTTTACGAGAAGAAAATAGGAGAGTTCAGCTTGGATAAAACTAAGATAACTTCTTGAAAAAGGAGATGACTTAGTTAACTAATATGATAAGACAAATCTAAGATAACTTCTTGAGAAAGGAGATGATTTAGTTAACCAATATGATAAGACAAATCATTCTCTCCAAAAAAAAAAAAAAGCCCCTCGCTAACAAAAGCCAATACTAAAAAGCTCAATATGAATATGCCTCTTTCCCTTCTCACACCCGTATAATACATAATATATGAATGCATATTGTTTCTTGGTTAATTAAAATTTGCAAATTATTAACACCCCCAAGTTATTCAAAGATTCATGTTATCTTGCAATAACAGTCTCTATTTTTGCCATTTCATGTGGAACCGCAAAATTTTTCATATGCTTTGCTCCATGCATCACATTTTTTTCGTCTTACAGAATTTGTTCATGGAGCTCCAAATGTTTTTTTTTTTTTTTTTTTCCAACTGCGAAAGGAGACATGTTGTGAAAATCAGACGCATTCTCGTAGGAAGCGTGCGAGCAACGAATCAAGTTGAAGCCTGCACTCAAATGTGATGGCTCTCTCTCCTATAAGAGATGGGTTCCCACGTTGTGGAAGTATAGGCTCACAAGCTTCCTGGTTACGTGAAAAACAGTCAGGCCTTGTCTTGGTCTATTTTCTTCAATTTAATGGCTCCAAGGTCAACCACAAGACCAAGACTTTGGTTATTTAATGCTCCGTTTCTCTTCTTTTGAATTCAGCTACAAATTATAGCTTAAAGTTTCAAGAAATGCGGCCACATTTTTTTTTTTTAATTTACATGGGTGTCCGGGCTAGTTTGCGCACACCACGACTAATCTCACGGCTCACTGAACATCCTGCAAACCAAGTGAACATGTAAGGACACCGCGGGGTGTGACAGGCATGCACGGTGAAGTTTGAACCCAGGAATGTAAGAGAAGGGAACAAGTCCCTTTCAACCGTTGGGCCAAGACCTCAAGTGCAATGCGGCCACATTTTGGTTATTCAAGAAATTGACCTCACTAGGATGCATGTACTTTATTTATGTAGCTTTTCTTCTTCTATTTCTCCCCAACTTCTGGGGTGTTTCCGAGGTTGAAATGAAATTAACCAATACCTATAATTTTCACAAAATCACAAAAGAGAAAAAGTTTACAAATGAATTTATGGCTTTTAGTCTTGGACTAGATTAATTTCTAAAATTATCTAACCTTATCCCAAGAGTTTATTGGAAAAGAAAAATAAAGAATTAATAGATAGGAGGAGAGTCGTATTGAACCATATTTAGATAAATTAAGAACCTGTTTATTTTTATGTTTTAAAAAATAAAAAAATTATATTTTTTACTTCAAAAGATATTTTTGGTGTTTTAAAAATTATTTTGATACGCTGATACTAATTTTTAAAAATATTTTTTTTTATGCATGTCTAAACTAAAAATACTTTGAAAAGCAACTACTATAACAATATCAAATATGCTCTAAATTGATATTGTGAAGTAGTTTTAAAATTATTTGATTTTTTTTAATTGATACATAAACTAATAAAAAGAAAAAATAAATGTTGTTTTATTCATATCAATTATAATTATTATTATAGAAAACTCATTGAAGCCACATCACTATAGAGCCAAACTTATTGTACTGTAGATTTTAATGCAATTATTTTTTGTTCTAGAACTTTTTTTTTATTTCTCTCTTAGGACCACATTGAAGGTCAATTTAAGTTTTTATATATTTATTTCACCATCACATCTTTTGAATTATAAATATTGGTCCCTCTAATTTTTAAAATTTTTTAAAAAATCAATTTAAGTTTCAAAACTTTATTTTTTTTATTTTCCAGTCACTGGTTTGATAGGAAAAAAAAAATTCATCGAATTTTGGTTATAAAAGAGAAAATCATCTTTAGTATCTTCTTCAGCCACCAAAATAGTCAAATATTTTGGTGTCAATGAATTCTAGTAGATGAGAAAAGTTCCACTTATGTTTTTTTTTTTTTTTTTTCACATTGAAATTGCCTTAAAAAAAAAAAAAAATATATATATATATATATATATATATAAGCTCAAAAATTGTTTTGGATTCAAATTGATTTTCAGGTTTTTGTATGGTTTTTTGAGACCATGAATGAGTTTATCATGATGTCTATTGTTTTTTGGGAAAAAAATAGTTGAAAATTAAATTTTTAGGGAAAAAAAATACCGAGGGCCCATTTTTTAGCCACTTTTGATAGCTGAATTCTAGTCCAGCAAATGGCATGTCGTCCGTAGTTTTATTTTTAAATTAAAAGGTGAACTACATGTCATCTGATTTTTAATATTTAAAATAGAAAAATAACATGTTGTTTGTCGCATATTCTAGGGATGAGAGCAAACAAAGTCTCTTTTATGTGCTAGACGTGTGGGTAAGTCTATAAACTTGGTCTTTTTAAAAATAAAATTAATGTATTTTTAACCCTTAATTTTTTTTTTTAAAAAAAAATCCTTTTGTTATCAAACTTTAGAAACATTAAGGTTATTTTTTATTTAGTTTCACACACAACCCCTTATTTTTAATTTTTTAAATTGTTATTTTGTATAAGAAAGTCTAGTTGGCATATAATCAAATGAAAAATAATCTTAAGAATTATAAATGGTTAATTTCATTAGGGTACATGATTCAAATCACAAGTTTGGTAGATTAATCGGTTTATCAGTTCTTTCTTTTATTGTTGTTTTTTTAATTGAATTTTTTTTTTTAATTTTATCTTTCAATTTAATTATTTCTTTGCATTTTACTACATAAAAAAATACATTGAAAGAGCTTGCTTATTATTATTTTTGTTGGAAAAAAAGTTATCTAATCCATGGTAAATCACGTGTCAATGGTTAGTAAAAAAAAACACTAATTAAGGTGGGGAATTAAAGTAAGCTCTAAGAACTGCGTTAATTCATTTCTTTCATAGAGATGCACATTGATCAACATTTTATTTGAAAACGTCCAGATGTAGGATTTATGAAAAATACATATCTATTATGCAGAGTTACAAACGGACAACAAAGATAAAAGATTAACAGACGAACTATCTCAACACAACTTATCATTTCTCGACTTGTTACAACAATAATTTTATTGAGATTTCTTTTTTATTTTAAGTAAGTAAATCTATTATTTTTAAATTTGAACATAATTTTAAAATATTAATTTTTTTATTATATATTTTTGCAATATATGTATTTTATTTGGGTGTTTACTTGTTTTATTTTTTTCCTCTAACACACTTGTTGTATGGATACTTGATTTTGTACATATTATATTTTGTTTTAGATTTTCAAAAATTATATTTGTTTTTTAAATTGTTGAAACTTGTATGGAATTACCGACTTAGGTGTATTGTAATGATATAAATAGTAGCTTGTTTAATAGGCCTGTTTTTATATTTTGTCAATTTTATTGTCGAGTTATAATTTCTGTAAATTAATGTGTATGCATTTATACATACATAGATAATTAATAATGAATTAAAAGAAGTATGAAAGTAGATTGATTATTTACTTAATATAGTTAATTAATATATATTGTTATAATCATTATTTAATATATATATATAGGTTTAATAAAAATGATGAAAGTACAAGGATTCATCTCAAGAATTGCAATAACGTATAATATAAATAACATAATAATATAAAAAAAACATAATTATATCAAAAGAAAAATCTAAAACATTATGCGGGAAAAAATGCATTTCATGCAAAAGATTTATTTAATCATATACATCTCGATTAATAATAAACATGAAACACCAATTAATAACTCAACTATTTTTTTAAAAAAAATTGATATTCCCCATCAGTTTTCCTCTTAACTAGGCAAACTTATGTAACCTCTTATATTTATACATACCACAAGTCACCATGTAAAAAGACATGCTCATATAGGCTCACTCAAGCATACTTAACATAACATATTACTCTCACCGTTGCTTGTAGACTCTCTACACATATATTTCTCTTCACACACATTTTTCTTGTATTTGTTAACTTAAGTCTACGAGGTCCCTGGTTTCTAATTATTAGTTTTTGTACGGTTTTTTGAAACCATGAATGAGTTTATTATGGTATTTATGATTTTTTGGGCTAGAAATGATTGAAAAATAAATTTTTAGTGAAAAAATACTAAGGGCCTGATTTTTCAGCAACCTTGATAGTTGAATTCTAGTCCAGCAAATAACATGTCACCTGTAGTTTTATTTTAAAATTAAAGAGTGAATAATATATCATTTGTCCTTTAATATTTAAAATAAGAGGATAACATGTTGTTCCACACACAACCCCTTATTTTTAATTTTTTAAATTGTTATTTTGTATCAAAAAATCCAGTTGGCATATAATCAAACGAAAAAAAATCTTAAGAATTATAAATTGTTAATTTCATTAGGGTACATTATCCAAATCACAAGTTTAGCAGATTAATCAGTTTATCCAGTTATTTATTTATTGTTATTTTTTGAATTTAATTTTTTTTTTTTTAATTTTATCTTTTAATTTAATTATTTTTTGCATTTTACTACATAAAAAAAATAAATTGAAAGAGCTTTCCTATTATTATTTTTGTTGGGAAAAAAGTTATCTAATCCATGGTAAATCACGTGTCAATGGTTAGCAAAAAAAAACACTAATTAAGGTGGGGAATTAAAGTAAGCTCTAAGACCTGCATTAATTCATTTCTTTCAAAGAGATGCACATTGATCAACATTTTATTTGAAAAGGTCCATATGTAGGATTTATGAAAAATACATATCTATTATGCATAGTTACAAACGGACAACAAAGATAAAAGCATTAACAGACCAACTCATCTAAGCACAACTCGTCATTTCTTGATTTTTTCAGTTAATCTCAGCACAACTCATCACAACAATAATTTTATTAAGGTTTTTTCATTTTAAGTAAGTAAATCTACTATTTTAAAATTTCAACATAATTTTAAAATGTTAATTTTTTTATTGTATATTTTTACAGTATTTATATTTTATTTGGGTGTTTACTTGTTTTATTTTTTCCTCTAACACACTTGTTGTATGGATACATGATTTTGTACATGTTAGAGTTTGTTTTAAATTTTCTAAAATTATATATTTTTTTTAAATTGTTGAAACTTATGTCGAATTACGGCTTATATGTGTTGTGATGATATAAATAGTAGCTTATTTAAAAAGTCTGTTTTATATTTTGTTAATTTTATTTTCGAGTTCTAATTTCTGTAAATTAATATGTATAAATTTATATGTACATACATAACTAATAATGAATTAAAAAAAGTATGAAAGTAGGTTGATTATTTACTTAATATAATTAATTAATATATATTGTTATCATCATTATTTGATATATATAGGTTTAATAAAAATTGGAAGTACAAGAATTCACCCCCCAAGAATTGCAATACCATATAATATAAATAACATTTAGAAATAACATAATAATAATAATATGAAAAAAAAACATAATTATATCAAAAGAAAATTCTAAACCATTATATGCATGCAAAAGTATACATCTTGATAATGATAAAATGAAAAATTGATAAAGTTTTTCTTTGTTTTTTTTTTTTATTCGAGGAAACCCCACTTCTGGAAAGCGTATTTTGTGAGTCCAGATGAGTGAGTAAAACCTCGGCTGTCACAGACTCTTACAAGAAATACACGTCCTGACTCGAACTCAAAACCTGCTTTGCAGATCTCATTAGTTTTCCTCTTAACTAGCAAACTTATGTAACCTCTTATATTTATACATACCACTAGTCACCATGTAAAAAGACAAGCTCATATAGGCTCACTCAAGCATACTTAACATAACATATTAACTCTCACCGTTACTTGTAGACTCTCTACACATATATTTCTCTTTTCACACACATTTTTCTTGTATTTGTTAACTTAAGTCTACGAGGTCCCTGGTTTCTAATTATTAGTCTAGGACTCGTCCAAGAAAAACTTAATCATGTTGTAAGTTTTTCATGATGAGCACTTCATCAATACCTAATAAATGATTTTTATTCATGTTAACAATATATGAAATTATTCACAAATGTTTTTTTTTTTTAATATAATCAAGATTCATGAGTTTTCACGAAAAAAAAGAGGGATTGATTGTGAACATTTATTTTATATGAGTCCAAGAGGCCGTATTTCATGCATTTGTGGTTGAACATGAAATATGGCTTGGCCTGGCCTTTATTTTTGACCGTCCAACGGTGGGCATGCATGTGCTTTTAGATTATGACATAAACGACGCCGTTCCCGGCTCAACTTCAACACTGACACTCCAACAATCAATATAAGGAAAACAAACCACCTCCAGAAATCGAATATTTCAAATTGAATTACTTATTCTCTTTCTTCTCCTCTCGCTCTCTTGCACGGCACCTTGCGCGAGCCTAACCTAGGGTTTCTCTGCAACTCCAAAATCGAATCCCAATTCCTCTCTCTGCTTGCTCAAAACCCTAGCTAGTAGGGTTCTTGAATCAATCAATCTAGGCGAGTCTACTTTTAGGGTATTGGTAGTTAGGGTTAGGCAAGGTAAAAAAAGGTGGTTCTTTTGAAGGTTTTTGTTTGATTAGGTCAAAAATATGTCAATGGATTATGATTATCCACCGCAAGAGAGGCAATATGGAGATAACGTCCTTGCCTTTAACCGCCATAGTGACGAAGAGCATCAGCATCAGCAGCAGCAGCAGCAAGAAGGTTTTTATGAGGAAGAACAGCAACAGCAGGAGGGGGACATAGGTAGTGGAGGAATTGAAAGAAACCTATCGATGAATCATCATCATCATCATCACAATCGTGACTCTTCTTCTGCAGGGTTAGTTTGTAAATTTGTAATGTTTCTGTGCATGTAGGGATTTTGGTTTTTTCTTCTTTTAGAGGCTTAGATTAAATCAAAAGCAGATTGCGGATTTCGCTGTTAAAAATGATTGTGATTGGGGAAATAATTTGTGGGTTTTTTTTTTTGCTGGTAGAAAACTCTTTGTTGGTGGTGTCTCCTGGGAAACTACTGAAGGTAATAATACTTTACTGTTTTAATAAGTTGTTGTTTTAGAATTATTAATGTCTTGTAGGATTGAATTGAGCATTTGAATTCCTACAGTGGCTTGTATTTCGAATAGCTAACTTGCTTGGTGCAGTTTGAATTGCAAGCTTTTTCTGTGTGGCTTTCTAATACATGTGGTGTTATCTAGTTACTTTTGTGTTAAAGAGTCATGGCTGCATATTTTTGTTTCATTTCTTTTGGTTTTTTTGTGAAATATATGTGCCATCTTGAGGTTTAATCATTGACTTGTGGTGCTGAGTGCGCCTGATATTTCACAATGGGAAGAGTTTGGATATTGTATGTGTGACTAACAATTGAGAACTTTGTGGATTGCATTATAGATATTCAATTTAGCTGTGTAGTTGCATTATATGTAAGTCTATGGAATGGTTTTGGAAATGGTCTGTTATATTTCGTATTGGCAGGTCATACCTTGGATCAAATTCCATCAGCAATAGGAATTGTACAATCTCTAGTATTAGTAATCTCTTATGAACGCAATCTAGGGGAATTGGTTATCTGCCTTCTCAATTGCTGCAAGCTAGTTTTCTGACACTAAGTCAAGAAATTTGAAGAATATGTGCCTTCCACCTGTGAAGGATTGCTGCTTAGTTCTACAGCATGATTACAGCTATATGGATAGGGTAGTTGTTAGCTTTAGCTTGCATGTGTACACTGCCAAAGGACTTGTGTTGTTCATAGTTCTAATGTTATTAGTACTTAAGTGAAATTGAATAGAAGATGAGGATAGATGAGAACTGATCCAGTGTCAGGTTTTACCAATTTTCATGTGTGAAATTGTGACCAATGAGCTTAAAATCAAGCAGCCATGTTGTGTTTTCTTTTTTTCACCATTTGTATATTTTCTGTTTTGATATCCTAGGCCATTAAATTCTCCTTCAACATTGTCCACCATTTTATTGTTTCTGTTTGGCTTGTTTTGTCATCTTTTATCATAAAATTCTCCTTGGGTAGAATTGTCTCTCTTCTGTGCTAATATCTATCACATCCTTTTGGTTTCAGAAACGTTCACTAATTACTTTAGCAAGTATGGAGAAGTCATGGACTCTGTAATAATGACTGATAGACATTCTGGAAGGCCACGAGGGTTTGGGTTTGTAACATTTGCTGACCCTGCAGTTGCTGATAGGGTTTTGGAGGAAGACCATGTTATAGATGGCAGAGCGGTAACATTAACTCACTCATTTCCTGACAACATAAGATGTTTAAGTTGCTGATAATTTTATTCATTGCTTCTACATTATAAATGGTGGAATTCTTGGTATTTTGGAGCTTACATTGTTGTATTCATATTCCAGGTGGAAGTGAAGAGGACAGTTCCAAGGGAAGATATGGACGTTAAAGGAGTAACAAGAACAAAGAAAATTTTTGTTGGTGGAATACCACCTTCTTTGACTGAAGGTAGCATAGCTCAATTTTCATATTGAATTTCCCTTTTTTTTTCTGAATGAGCTAAATTTATGTGCTCCCCTGACTGTATTTTCATATTACAGATGAGTTAAAGGAATACTTCTCTGTTTATGGTAGCATTGTAGACCACCAGATTATGCTAGATCATAAGACTGGAAGGTCTAGGGGATTTGGGTTTGTCACATTTGACATTGAAGATGCTGTAGAACAAATCTTTTCAGAGGGCAGAACACATGAGCTTGGTGGTAAACAGGTAGGTTATATTTCTGCTGAATAGATGTTCCTGTCATGGTTGTTTATGGCATGATCTTGTGAGATTTTAGTAGCTCAAACCCTTCAGTATAAATTTTAGGTGGAAATAAAGAAGGCTGAACCAAAGAGAACTGGTGGTGATTATGGCAGTACAGCAAAGTCTTATACTGGATTCAGCAATGGTGCAGGTGGCTTTGGTGCTGGCAATGGTGCAGGTGGCTTTGGTGCTGGCAATGGTGCGAGTGGCTTTGGTGCTGGCAATAGTTCTGTAGGTCGTTATGGTCGAAAAATGGGCAGAGGATATGGTGGGTATGGTGGCTATGATGGTTATGGGAGTTATGGCAGTTATGGAGGAAACTATCCTGCAGGCACTGCTGGTTTTTATGGTGGTTATGGTGCATATGGTTATGGTTTCGGGTTTGGTGGGCCAATGATGTATGGAACTGGTGTATATGGAGGAAGTGGTTATGGCATTCCAAGTAGTTACAACAATGCTGCCGAGTATGGTGGTGGTAAAGGATATGGGAGAACTGGTGATGGCGATGGTGATGGTTTTGGCAGCGGTAAAAGGTATGACAATGGCGATGCTCTTAGTGGTGGTGGCTATGGTAGTAATAAGGGGTATGCTGGCAGTGCAAATGGTAGTGCTGCTGTTACTGGAAGGTATCATCCTTACCGTAAGTAACGAGGCAGTGGCATCAAATCCTGGCAATTTGATATGAAGGATGTCATCTACATGCCTGGTAAGGGTAGGGGCTGTTCTTAGAAAACTGATGGATATTCTGTTGCAATTTATAGTTTATAAGGAGACTGAATTGGTTATAGAATGTTTCTTGTAATTGTGAAAACGCAAATTCAAATTATGGTACTTGGCCCTAGGTTATCGGCTTCCTTCCTTGATAGAGTTAAAAAAAAAAAAAAATACAACTTAGCTGGAACTCTTGTACATTATGTCAGTTTTACCGTTAGATAGAACTTTGTTTTAAACTTGTTTAGAGTTGATCAATGTCACTGACCACTCTGTGCACCAACCACCAAGGTTTATTGCACCAATGCTGCTAACCATTGTTTCGAGGATCTGTTTATATACATGTATGTATCTGATATTTCTGGAACTAATTGCAGTCAAATAATCATATAATTTAATTAATGAGGTCTCTCTGTCTGCTATTGTAAGGATTTTTAAGCCCCCCGTGATAGTGTGATCCAAATGGTTATTTGTAAAATTTCAATTTTTTTTATTTAAAATGATTTATTTTTATGTTTTAGATTATTTTGATAGTTGATATAAAAAATAAATATTAAAAAATAAAAAATATTATTTTGATATATATATATTTTTTAAAACATTTCAATAAGTAACTACTATTATATTTCTAAAGGAAAAGATGATACATAAAATTGTGTTTCTTAATTAAAGATTAAAGTGGAAAGTTAGTAAGAAGTTAAAATAGATGCAAATATTAGTTTTTATTTATTTATTTATTATATATATTTTCTTATATTTATCTTAAGAGTTTTCCTATTACATATAATGCATGCATGATGTAAATACAACTAATTCATTTTAAATTTAATTGGAAAAAAATTAAAAATAAATAAAAATAATCTCTTGGATGTATTATGAAATTATATAAACCATCCAAATGATTTATTATTGTTTAAAAAATAGTTAAGCTATTTTTTTTTTAAAGATGATATTAATTAAATATTAAATAAAAAATAATAAAAAAGCTGGGTATTGTTAGATGAAATATATTTTTATATAAATTTGTGAAAATTAAAATAAATATTTGTAACAATTCCAATGATTTATATTATCAAGTAAAAAATATATTTTTCTGTCCAAATATTATTCTTTTATTCATGTATTTTATTCCTTTGGATGAAAACATGTTTTTTTTTTAATTAAAAGCAAAGTTTTTTAAATTAGAACTTATCTATATTTTTTATGTGATTGTATGAAAAAATAAAAGAACGATTAATTTGTGAAAATTATATAATGTTTACAATAAAGAAATAATAAAATATATATTTTATTCTCTTTGAATATTCCACAATAATTTTTTTTTAATTATATATATTAGATTCAATATATAATTATTCATAAAATAATTTCTAATATTACTGTAAAATCTATAATCTTATTTAAAAGTTATGACATCACTGAACAATTTTTATAAACATTATCTTAAAAGAAATTTACAAAAAATAATTAATTAACAAAAGAAAATAGAAGATGATGAATCAAAATTCCCTTAATAAAAACAAGTAAGGCTTGCATACCTGGCCAGAAAGCCTTGGAAGCAAAATGGCTAGACACCCTGGGTTTTCAAGCTAGGCTCGTGTGCTTGATTATTTTGTTTTTTTTTTTAAAAAAAAAAATAGGTAGATAATATATATTATTTGCCTATTAAAAAAGAAAAAACAAATTGATAAAATGTTGTTCTCCTAAGTAAATGATGTTTAATTTATTGTTTTTTTTTTTTGTCATATCTATTGATTGGAAAAAGAAGTTCTAGTTTTTAGACCTTAAAAATCTAATTTTTAACTAGTTTTCGCCTAAAAATACCTTAAAAAAACTTAAAAACTTTAGTAAACCCATTTTAACTCTAAATCACCATCTAATCCCTAAAAATTTTTAAAAAATCAAATTAAATCCAAAAAACTTCATCGGCCTTGATCTCTTCTTCTTCTTCTTCTTTTTTGACATTTTAAAATGAAAAAAAAAAAACACCTTTTATTGAACTCTATTATTTAAGATCAACCTATTGATGTCGAGATTGATCTTTGTTTGTAATGTTTGTAACAAAGTAAAAATTCAACTTGAATACACTGACGAAAACATTGCTGGAAAGACATAATGAGCAATGGCAGTCTATAGAACAATGTTAGATTCAGAAGTAGTGGCTGAATTGGCAACATTGACCTATACGAGTAGTGTACTGATTCAAGTTTGGACTTGGGCGATGGACAGTCCAAGGCAAATAACAAACACAACAAACTTAGTAGAATAGACTGACAGTTACACGACAATGTAGTGAGTTGTTATGACAATTACGATCATGATTTTATGAGAGAAATAAGTGTTCAAATTATGGTTGTTGAACATGGAAGCATGGTTGAGATTGCTCCTCAAAATACTATGATCATGAAATCATGAGTCAAAACTACTCATTAAATTCATAGGAACATAAGGGAGAAAGTGCCCTATTACTTTTTATGACAATTATATCTAGAGAGATCACTTATATTTATAGAAAAACTCATGTGACAGTCATGTAAGTGATTATTAAACTAAAAATCACCAAGTTATCCTACATAGGAAATGCGATATCATGATCTTAATTACATGCTGTCTTAATTAAAGGTAGAAAATAAGAAGATATTGGATATAACATAAAGTATATTAAGGTATTTGAGTGATCAAAAAAGAATTCAACACCTAGGTGAATTAAAAAATATATTCTATATTTTCTTTAATAGTATTAATTAAGAAATACATGCGTAAGGTGGAATAAGATTTGAAAAGAATTTCAAATCTTATTCAAATAATCAATGACTATGTTTTTTAGAACAAATATGATTTGATAGAGCAAACACACTACGTGCTTAAATGTTTTAATCAGAATATTTTTCGATGAAGGGATAATAATTATACTGAGTAAATAATTGCTGAAAGATTAAGTTCAACAACATATAATATTCTAAATATTTAGGAGATTATGACATGTTGTTAGATGATATACTCGATCTTCATATATAAATTAAACAATTTATTAAATTTATAATAAATTAAATTGTTTAATTTATTTAATCTTATTTTTATTAGGATTTTTATTTATATTAAAGCCAACATGTTAGAAATTTAATAGGTCAGATACATTAAAAGTCATTGATATGAAATTAAACTAGGATAATTAATCAAATACGACTTGATTATAACTAGGTTTTAGAAATTATAGACTAGAATTCAATTTATACATGTGATTACCATATTTAGACTTATAAAAATCAATAAGGAATTTGATTCCATAAATTTCTAAAACTGTCCTAAAATAAAATATATGATATTTCTCATGAATAAAGCGATAGATTGAGTTTTCCTATAAATAAAATTCTTGGTTTTATATTTTTTTTAATCAAAAGATCAAAGAGAAACATATTATGTACATCAAATACACCTATACAAATAGGCAAATTAGAGAAAAGAAAGACATAACACTCAAGCATAACAATTTATCTATTTAAAAGAATTTAAGAGATTTTTGAATCAATGATTTGTATGGATTGTTATTAGAGGTTGGACAATTAATCAATTTATGGTTTGCCATAATTTTAACCTTGAAGAGTTGTTCTAACCCAGAAACAAGGAAATTGTGATTTTAGATAATCTTTTCACAAACTCTAAATACTTTATATTGTCTAATTATCTAATGAGATCCTTGGAACTCCCAAAAATTTTAAAATTAATGTTTTCATTGCATTTATATGTTTTGAGAAATCTAACAACTGATTAATTTAATTTGTTAAGGGAAATAGGACTAAACCTTATAATCAATTATATAAATTCTTATTGTTATGATTGTTTATCTTAGTTGTTCATGATTTTTTTAGTTGAATTTAGGCTTGTTTGGGATTGTAATGGTGGTGGCGGTTCAGAGTGCTTTTTTGCTTAAAAATGCATTAAAATAATTTTTTTTATTTTTTAAAAATTATTTTTGATATTAGCACATCAAAATAATTTGAAAATATATTTTTTTTTAAAATAAATTTAAAATTTTTAAAAATGTGATTTGTACCGTATTTCTAAATACTCCTCTAATTTTTTTTTTTTCAATTTCGGGATGCATTTTTATGTTTAGTTACGAACAAATATTGTTTTTATTTACAACATGTATTTTTAGTTTTAGTGTAAACAGGTTTTACAAATGAAGTGAAAAATTTGAATAAATAAATAAATGGCGTGTATATTTTTTTTTCTTGCCTCAAAATTGGTTAATTACTCGAATTTAGATTAGTTATCATACTAAAGGTAATTTTTGGTAATCTTGTTCGATGTCAAGATACTAAGGTCACAGTCCAGTTACAACCCCTTTCCAATGAGATTGTAAAACATAAAATTTGAACTCGAATTTGCATTTCTTGTTGAAATTGAAAAAAAAAAAAAGAAGAAAAAGAGAACCCCCTATTTTTCCTAAAAAGTCAATTTCCTCCTCCATTTCAATAATTGACGGAGATTGGATGTCTTTATTAATTGGTCTCATTTGGCATTGATTAAACCAAAAAAACCATAAAAAAATAACCAAAAAAATTAAACCATAAAAAAACCGAGTCAAAACGCAAAAAAATCAAGCCAAAACATAAAAAACCGATCCAAACCAGAAAAAACCGAGCCAAACCAGTCGGTTTGAACCTGTTTTGGTTTGAACCGGTTTCAGTTTGTTTTTAAAATTTTTTGGTTTGGTTACTTTTTTTTGATAAAAACCGAACCAAACAAAAAATGATTACCTCTATGACATTCTTTCAATGAAGGGGGGAAATTGAATAGAATGAAAATAAGGGTAGGAATGACCTTTCTCTAAAACTACAGGGACCAAAATTAGCTATTCTCTTAAAAAAAGAAAAAGAAAAGGGAGCGAACCCCTTAACTTCACTGATCCTCTATCTTTTTCTTTATCCCCTTCCTAACATGCAGAGGTTGCATAGAAATGCGAGCTTAGCTTTGGTTTGGACACAGACAACCGTTTAAAGTGCAAGAGAAGAGAGCAGTAACAAGCGAACAAGGAAGGGACTATGTCCTTGTTGCTTAAGGCCAGCAACGGTCATCTCTTCTTATCATCATCAATTGCTTCCATGGCAACGTGTTCAAGCTTCTGCGCTCAACTTCCCATCCATTTTAGACCAATACCCATCTCTTCTTCTTTTCCCACTTACCAACCTTTCAAGCCCTTCTCTGCCCAAGCTTCAATTTCTACTGCTAATGGTATTTTTTTTGCTTTGCTTTGCTTCTTCTTCTTCTTCTTTATGTACAATTCAGCAACTTGAGCTGCGAAACTTTATGGGGTTTGTGTTTTATCACGCCAAACTAGGTTGAATTACTACTATGTCAAGGATTCAGAAAGTATTAACAGGTGGCTCCTTGGCTTTGCCTGCTTAATTCACTTGTTTAGTAATTGAAGTGTTTGCCTTCAAACTTGAATTGGGTTTGAAAACTGCATCTGCGTGGAGATTGCAGATTGAGATTCATTTCATGATGTCTTTCAAGTTGAGCAACGAGAGCCAAACCAGAAACATTAGTCCTTCCTGCACATGTATTTTTTTTTTAATTTTTTTTTTATGATAAGAACAAATTGAAAATTTACATGGTGTGATCTGATACAGATAATGATATTTGTGACCGTAAATTTTTTACGAAACGTATGGAAATAGACATTGTGATGGATGGATGAAGTGCGGCACAGTACAAATACACATTGGTACTAGAACTGCAAAATGAGCAGTATGGTTGCTATACAGGACAAGCTGCTTCGTTTTGCATGCATACCAAGATAATGAATACATGTTGAAGGATGAGGTTGTTAGTGCTAAAGCAAGGTGCCTGTGGATGCAGAATTTTTTGTGAGTATGCTTGGTCTGTAAAATTCTTGAATCTGACCAGAGGTTTCAAAAGCAATAGTTTTATGCAACTGCAAATGGAACTAGCACTGTGCAATGACATATGCATATTGAACATGAAAGGTATTGTTCTTCTTATCTTCAAAATGGAAAATGACGAGGTGTCACAAACCTGTTAGAGTGCAGCAGTGCCAGGAGACAAACTGTTTACGATGATGATGTGCAGGGGGCAGTCTCACTGTGACCGCCTTCTTGTTAGAATACCTCATTAATTTGTTTGTTCATAATAAAGCATAGGTTTTATATTTGAACTATGTTCTAACAGATAATCGTGATTGTATTTAGCTATCAATTGAGCTGCTTTTCATGTATAAAAACATGTTTTTGGTGCATTTACCCTATCTAACCAAACCCTTTTCTGAATTTGCAGATGGTGGCGCTCCAATTACTGTTGGCTTTCTAGGCCTTGGAATTATGGGTTCTCCAATGGCTCAGAATCTCATAAAATCCGGGTAAGATTTATTTTGTTATTACTGTGTTTGAATGACAGAAACAAATGGCTGCAGTGTATTTTATTTTCGCATAATCAGGAACTACAGAAGAAAAAAAAAAAAAAAATAGCTATCAGATTGGGCTATGTTGAGCCAATTTTATTTTCTGGACTGTTTAGTTTAATCCCATATTTGGCATTTTGTAGGTGTGATGTGACTGTTTGGAACAGGACCAAGAGCAAATGTGATCCTCTCATCAGCTTGGGAGCAAAGTAAGCACTTAATGTACATACAACCTATGAAGTAAATGTTTTTTGGAATTTCGAAATGGTCATGGACTACCTCCAAATGAGACGCTTGAAACAAGTGAACTTAGGATGACTCAGCATTCATTTTAATTCCGGGAGCAGGAATCTAGCTATTTTTTAATTGCTCTTTATGCTTTCATCTGCAACTCTTCAAAGTGCAATCTTTTACAGATTGAAGCAGGGAAGAAATCTTACAAATTGTTTTCTTATGCAGATATAAGCCTTCTCCCAAGGAAGTAACTGCAGCCTGTGATGTCACATTTGCAATGCTTGCTGATCCAGAATGTGCAGTGAGTATATTTTATTTTAATTGCCTCCTAAATATTTCATACTGGAAAGCCAATAGCGGCCTTATTTCAGGTGGAGGTTGCATGTGGAAAGCATGGAGCTGCAAGTGGTATGGGTCCAGGAAAAGGGTATTCTCTCCTTGTTCTTTCTCATTATAGGGAATTTATATGTTCTTCAGATCGTTTCCCATTGGTCATTGCTCCTAGCTTCATACTAGAACCACTGTCTGTGAATACTTGATTATGTTGTTGCTTGCTCAACATTCATTTGAGCATTTCAATGTGCAAGTTGCTAGCTGCTGGTGTTCATTTTGGAGAATTAGCCACTTCTTAACAAACTTAAAAGATCCAACTTATATGTTGATACAGAAGTATCATCTGGTGGGTACTAGCTTAGCTGAAAAATTCACCTGGCCACCACCATATCAATCATTCTAGTTTCAATTCCCAAGAGGGGAGGTGGGAGGTATTTGGGGAGGCTGATTCCCTCGTGTAGCTCAAGGTCAAGGCCCACTTAAACTTCTACTGAACCAAAAGAAAACAGAGAAGTATATACTAGAAACTGCCTTTCATATGGTTCCTTTTCTGATTTAATAGCATGAAGATCCTTCCTAATACCTTGTAAGAGTCAAGTGCTTGCTAGTACATTCATCTAATCTGATGATATCTATAATCACCTCGTTCCCTCCCCAGAATAGCACTGACTTTGGTTTCTGTTAAACACATTCACCATTCACAATTGATTTTCAATAGAGATAAAATCCTAAATCCACACCTGGTTTGGCTTGGATCAGAGGATATATGAGAATGGATAAGGATTAACAATGCATTATTCTCAGCTGGTTTTCTACATTTACCTTATTGAAGCTCTCTCTCTCTCTCTCTCTCTCTCTCTTCCTAAGTCACATCTGCCTGCATGATGGACAGGTATGTGGATGTTTCAACTGTTGATGGTGGGACTTCTAAATTGATTTGTGGACATATCAAAGCTTCTGGGGCGTCTTTTTTGGAAGTGAAAATCTGTTCTCACCGCAACTATTCTTACTGAAACTAAGACATGTTCGATCAAGTTGCATGATAACCATTTTAAGAGAACTTCCAGTAACCTTTACATTATTTTCCTGTAGGCACCTGTTTCTGGCTCAAAGAAACCAGCAGAAGATGGGCAACTTATATTTCTTACTGCAGGTTGAAAGTGATTTTAAATTTGTCCTCCCTCCACAAGTTCAAATATATGGATGATGCAGAGACTATTGAAATTTTAAAAGTTTCTGGTCACTAATAAGATTATTTCATACCTCTTCCGCAATATTGTTATTGTCTGCTCGTATTTTATTCTATACTTTTTTTTTTTATCTCTGCTGCATAACATAGTGAATCACTTGCTAGAAACTGAAGCATAATGTGCTATCTTTCAGGTGACAATTCTCTGTATGAAACAGTCACTCCGTTCTTAGATATCATGGGGAAGGTACTGTATCCTATTTTTCTCCTGGAAACTAATTACACTTTATTGTTCACATGGATTTTTTGATAATATCCAGTCAAGATTTTACCTTGGGGAAGTCGGAAATGGGGCTGCAATGAAACTTATTGTCAACATGATCATGGGCAGGTTCTACCGAGTTCCTTTTGTCAATTGTTTTCTGTTTTGCTTTTGTGCTGGATTATATTGTGACACCTGGTGTTTTCAACAATTTGCAGTATGATGGCAACCTTTTCTGAAGGATTGCTTCTCAGCGAGAAAGTAGGACTGGACCCCAATGTACTGGTTGAGGTATTTGTGAACAGAAAATCTTGTTGGATTTTGTTGTGTCACTTGTCATCAAACCCCATGAAGATTAACTGAATTCATACTCTTGTTTGCTTTTTAATGGATTATTCTTGTTCTTTCTATCTCATTCGAACATGCACAATGATAATCATTGCACTGCCGTTCTCTGGAAAATAAATGAAGAAACTTGTTGATTTTCAGTCTGTTTTATTTCTTCGTCTGCATTTGTTTGTGTACGAGAGAGAGAGAGGTTCTGAATGATGCTTCACTAAAATTCCTTGGTCAAAACGAATCAAGGTGTTGCACCCTTCTTGTTCAATAACAGCACTTAATGGAAAAGTACATCCAAAAGGACCTCATTTGTTAGGTGTTCTGGCTCGAAAAACTATTAAAATTAAAGCGTGCACTCTTCTTCCTTGTCGTTGTTGGTAAAACTAAAAGCCTCTAGTATATAGAATGATGTTATCTTTTTTATTTTATTTTATTTTGTTGTTTTTGAAGGCATCTATTGAAGCCTCTTAGGAATCTTCTTACATAGGTGAAATTGCAGGTAGCATCACAGGGTGCCATTAATGCACCGATGTATTCGCTGAAAGGTCCATCGATGGTCAAATCTCTATACCCCACTGCTTTTCCCTTAAAGCATCAGCAGAAGGTTTGTAGATATTCTAAATTGCAGACACTATTTAAATCAACGCTGCCATCTAAAAAATGAAGTCAATGGTTTCAGGACATGAGACTTGCCCTGGGGTTAGCAGAATCTGTTTCCCAACCCACCC
Organism: Populus alba; assembly: GCF_005239225.2. Lineage (NCBI taxonomy): Eukaryota > Viridiplantae > Streptophyta > Magnoliopsida > Malpighiales > Salicaceae > Populus > Populus alba. The sequence continues at coordinate 6,045,417 of NC_133286.1, read as the reverse complement.
CAATTGCAGCAGCTGCAAATGAACTATACAAGGTAGCAAAAAGTCACGGGCTTAGCGATAGTGATTTTTCAGCAGTGATTGAAGCACTGAAAGGAAAAGTGCAATCCTGAGCAAACTTGTGTGTTTTTTTCCTGGTTACGAAGGAGAGGCTTGTACCTGAGATCTCTAGTTTTCTTGTATGTCATCATCACCAGCTTGTGGTCTTTTTTCTGTGTAAATACAACTGTCGGAAAAAAACTGCGCAGTCCCTAAACTAAACTATTGATAGTTTCTGAACAAGGAATTTAACATAATTAATAATTGATGGACAAATTCATTGCAATAAACCACAAGGAGTAATTTATAATCTACTCATTTTTTGAGGTAGAATTGATAAAAGAAACAATGCAAAACACGGAAAAAGATAAACGAATCCTATCTATACTTTACTTAAAGTGGAAATCTATTCTAAACTCCAAAGAGACACAAGTGAGTTTTGCTTTTTCCCAGATGAAAAATTGGTATTAATTCCATCCTGAATCTGATCCTTCCTGGCTTTACTTGACAGTTAAACTTGAAATCGATTCCAATGGGCCATATGCTCTAACCCCTCAACAGCATCAGATAGATACCGAAGTCAAGACAACAAGAAACACATCACTTTCTCAACTTATAAATAAAAACCTGTAAGCTCACATCGACACCTCCTTCCCTCATAAGAGAGAACTAAACTCACTTTCCCTCGTTTTCCAGGCTATTTTTATTTTCCCATCCCCCAAACATTCCCGTTTGAGTAACTATAACATGAAGGTGTCATCGTCTCCCAAGGTCAGCAAACACGTGGAGTGTCTCAGACATCTTCAGGTTGGTGTATATATCTACTTTCTACAAGAAACATTGTGCTGTTTATGTTTTCATAAGCTTGTGTTATTTTACAGCCCGGTTTTCAACATTTTTGTTAAGTTCTATTACATGTATAGATGATCATGACATGCTTAATTACATACCGAATTGATTTATTCTGCAGAGCCAACATGATGAGCTGGAAGCACAGTTTCTTGAGGAGAGAGAGGCATTAGAAGATAAATACCACAAGCTTTATCAACCACTATACACTAAGGTATGTATTGTCTTTGCATTAATACTTCTGCATGTGTTACGTGAATGTTGAATCAGAGGTAGCATGCATTACAATTTTTATTCCGTATTTATGTAATTAATTTAAGTTTTTGACGGGCTTTCTGCGCAGAGATATGAGATTGTGAATGGTCTAAAAGAAGTTGACGGGGTTATGTCAGCTGAATTAGATAGCATAAAAGAGGATCAAGCTGTAGAAGGTATTAGCGTATATTTTTAACAGTATATCTTGTTTTTGGCAAACATACATGGAGTATTTGAAAGCAATGCCTTATATTGAACTTAAGAGTATAGTACTTCTTCAATGCAGAGAAAGGAGTGCCTGAATTCTGGCTCACTGCAATGAAAGCTCATGAAGTACTAGCAGAGGAGGTATGCAAGGCGTGCTCACATATGCACACATATATTTCTTCCTTTTGGATTCATCACTGTGTAATGTGATTTATCAATTGATTCTTGCAATAGATTAAGGGACAAGATGAAGGAGCCCTAAAGTTCATAAAAGATATCAAGTGGTCGAGACTACAAAACCCTGAGGGTTTCGAGCTGGAGTTTTACTTCAACCCTTGTCCTTACTTCAAAAATTCTGTCCTGACAAAGACTTATCACATAATTGATGAATCTGATCCTGTTTTGAGCCAAGCAATTGGGTAGTTAATTATATTAATGTTGTTGTGCTGAGAGTTTTTATTCTCTTCCTTTCTCATTTTCCTTCTTATAATGTTTCATCTGATTTTTTAGGACGGAAATTGAATGGTATCCTGAGAAATGCTTGACGACGAAGGTTGTGAAGAGGAAACAAAGAATGGTGTCAAAGAAGACCAAAACCACCATGACAATTAAGAACTGTGAAAGTTTCTTCACATTCTTTAATCCTCCTCAGATCCCTGAGAATGAGGATGACCTAGATGATGATGATGTAAGTTCCGCTTCATTATGTACAAGAAAAGCAATGTAACTGTTGATATGTTAATTGATGTCGTAGTCTCTTGTGTTCACAGTATGATGAACTTCAGGATCGGCTAAAACAAGACTACAATATAGGGTAAGTCCCACATTCTTTATGTGAACTTCATTGGGTCGATTCTGTGCATCTCTCTCTCCTTTTCTCTGATATGGACATGTTTTTGTGGATGATAGTATTATTATTCGGGACAAAATCATTCCACATGCTGTGTCATGGTTTACTGGAGAGGCTATCGAGGAAGATGAGTTAGATGGTATAGATTATGATGGCAATGGTGGTGATTATGATGATGAGGATGAGGATGAGGTTGAAGATAAGGAGAATGATGATGGGGATGAAGAGGACAAAGAAAGCGATAAGGAGGTTGAGCAAGAAGAGAAAAGAAAACAAGGTGTGAAGAAGGACATAAAAAAGGACTATGATGAGGATGAGGATGAAGAAAAGGAAAGAAAATGGGGCTTGAAGAAGGATGATGAGGCTGGAGATGAGGAGAATGATGATGGGGATGAGGAGGACAATGAAAGCGACAAGGAGGTTGAGCAAGAAGAGAAAAGAAAACAAGGTGTGAAGAAGGACATAAAAAAGGATTATGATGAGGATGAGGAAAAGGAAAAAAAATGGGACTTGAAGAAGGATGATGATTATGAGGCTGAAGATGAGGAGAATGATGATGGGGATGAGGAGGACAATGCAAGCGACAAGGAGGCTGAGCAAGAAGAGAAAAGAAAACAAGGTGTGAAGAAGGACATCAAAGAGGACAATGATGAGGACGGGGGTGAGGGAAAGGAAAGAAAATGGGGTCTAAAGAAGGACGTTGAAGACGAGGATGAGGAGGAAGAGGAAGAAAAACAGGTCTGGAAGAAGGTAAAGTGCATCGATTTGATAAATTAGACTTCCATATTTTTGAAGATGCTAACATATTCTTCTACTGTTTCTTTCTTTGCAATATTCTTTCAGTCATCTGATGGACACTAGGCAAGTTGCAGCTGATATTTCATTATTTTAGTTTTTTATGCTATCTGTTGTTCTGTTATAAAGATCCGAGAAAATCTGATTTTGTTTTATTAATTGCAGAAGATTGGAGGGGCACAAATTCAGAAAGGTCAGCAAAAGGAGCACTCTAGCATTGAGTGCAAGCAACAGTAGTGTTGGATCACAGATTGTAGCATCATCAGTCCTAGTTGACCAAAAGCTTTAGCTCTCTGGCATTGACTATCTATCTATCATCTACATATATCGATATGGCCAATGTTCTTTTCTTTTCTTTTCTTTAGCTATGCATTTGGAGTGAAACTAGAAATAATGTCTATCAGTGTATCTAATTTAATGACTGCTTGATATTGTATGCTATATATATTGTTGTGTATATTGTGCGAAACATTGGTAAATATGATGCATTACTAGCTTAAACAAGTCACTATGTTGATTTTCACTGTTGTGAAGTATCGCACGAGACATGTAGGTGAGTTAAAGGAAAAAAATAATAATAAAAGGAAATGCCACAAGACATTTAAAAATCCTAATTAGTCATTTAAAAATCATGAGATAAGGGCTAACTATATCAAAAAAAGATGAAAATTACCCTAAGACATCTTAAAGACAAACCATTTCATGTTTGGATTTTATGATAAAAGTATTGATGTAAATCTCTTCATCACGTGGTCAAGTAATCCCCAACAAAAATAATACTTCCCCAAGAAACATGAAAATCAGGTTTGAAAAGTGTGGCACTTAGAAATCTGTCCCAAGACATTAATACCATTGGAATTGAATTGAATGACACCACAATGTCAGCAAAGATAACATGTTACATCATGCAAAACAAAAGTTTATTTCATAAATTCATGGCTACTTGCTTTTCAACTTACACACACACACAAATATGGTAAATGAGGACTAAAACCTAAAGTAGTGATTTGGGATTTGGAACCGACAACAAAGCTTAATCCTTATTTTTAGAATGTAGGTATAGGACTAAAAGGATAATGAATGTTTAGTTGGGCTTTGACTCATTTTCTTTAGGTAGTTTCAAAATGAGATCGAAAGCCATCACTCGCCATCGATAAACCTTGTTGGGATCACATTGATTCATCCTAAACCTACTCACAATGAACAAGTTAATATATCCTAACGCGTAGATATTTCTATATAAGCATTCTTAAACATTGATGAAAGGAAAGAAAAAGAAGCATATTTGCAAACAAAGACTACAACAATATTTACATGTTATAATGTATTTTTTTTTATAAAAAAAATGTTGTTACACACACACATATGGTAAAGGATAACTAAAACTTAAGGCAGTGACTTGGAATTGGGAACCGACAACAAGACTCAATCTTTATTTTTAGAATGCGAGCGTTAGACTCGAAAGGATGATGAATGTTTAGTTGGGCTTTGACTCATTTTCTTTGGGTAGTTTCAAAATGAGACCGAAGGTAATCACTCATTCTCAATGAGTTTTGATGGAATCACATTGATTCATCCCAAGCCTACTCACAACGAACAAGTTAATATATCCTAACACTTGGATGTTTCTAAACAAACATTCTCAAGCATTGATGAAAAGAAAGAAAATGAAACACATTCGCAAACAAAGACTAGATATATATATTAAAAAATTGTCACCTCAAAGATGAATCTATTAGTAGGATAGTGGTTTCCTATATGATGGAGTAGTAAATCAATAGAGTATTTCCAAGTTACCTTTCAACTCATATCCAAATTCATATTAAAAAAAACAATTTACCTTGGAAATATAGCACCTCAATCATATTTAATTTTTGAAAGAAAGTATATACAAAAAATGAACATAGAAAATCAAGAAATCTTTTATTTATTTTTTTAACAAACAATTATAAAAACAAGAAACAAATTTTTTTTTATATAAGAAATACTCTAATGCAAAAATATTCATGTTGTTTTCTTTTTAGAACATTTGTTAAGCATAGTTTTTTTTTCTTGAATTAAAGCTCACATCCATACATAAAACGCATCCACACAAAAATTTAAACACATCCATACACAAAAATCAAGCATATCCATGAAAATTAAACAATTCAGCTAAATAGTCCATATAGATCCATACCCACGAAACAAGTACATTTGCAAAAATTAAATAGCCTATACAAAAAAATAAATCATTCTTACACAAGAAAAATTTGTTAGAAAACCTTTAAGAACCTCTATGATGGACTAGAAATTGCTGAAAACAATATACCAAAATGTTGGCATGTGGGAATCTTTTACTGGTGTGTTGTCAAGCACTTAGGATGTCGGAACATGTACTCCATGTGCATATTGGTTGGATTTTAGGAACTATTTCTGGCTTGTTTTTGGGCTGATTATCAATTGGATTTCGGGAAGGAATTTGGGTTTGCTAACAAGAGAAGGAGGATTTTTTTTTTAAAACAAAAATTTTTTTATAGATCAAAACGAAATTAAGCTGGAAACCAACAAATAAAAAAATACAAACATGTACATATAAAGGCTAGGAGAACGGGCTCTCTTAGGCAAAACATTACAGAGCCTAATAATTAGCTATATAAACAATGCTGCAAAAAGCAGCAAAACAATTCAGCAGCACAAACTTTGCCATATGGCCACAACTGGACGTATGCCAACAGACAATAGCAAGGCTTCTCCACTGATAAGCAATCATCCTTGACAAATAACAAAAACACACAGCTAGAGGAAGGGAGCCAACTTTTAGCAAACCAAAAACCCAGCAGCAGGAAACAACCTGCAAGCAAGCAGTATAGAGTTCCAGCTATCTACAAGAAGAGGCCACAAATCACAACAGCAACAGCTACTCTAGCAACAAGGAAAACCTAACAGCAGTTACATAAAGGCAGCAGACAAACTTGCATAAGCAACAACAAACAACAGCAAAACAACACATAATAGATTAGCAAAAGCCAGCAGAGGTTCAACTGAGCAAGCAACAAAAGGAGCAACACAAGCCAAAGAGGGTGCTACTCTAGCAAACCAGAAAACCTAGAATAAGCAAGAGCTACCAACACTTAACATCAGAGTTAGCTTCCACCTATCCAGTGCAATGGATCACACAGTAGGATGAGCAACACTGGGAGCAGCCCAATAGACAACATCACAATAAACTTACATGCACAAAGCTGCATATAACAACAATTAGAGAGAAACAAAGCTGGAGACCAGCAAATTCAAATGTACAATAAACACTAAGTAACAAAGGGAACATGATCCCTTGAAATAATATTAAATCCACATACAAAGATGCTGTAAAACCAAAACAAGACTGCATATAACACCATCAAAATCCAAATGGAGTCATAAGGAAGAAGAAGGGGAATCTGAACCCTCAAGCCTGCCCTAAAGCTTATTGCGTGCCATAGGCCGAACCTTTATAGAATCACTACCTTCATAGAGAACAACAACATTAATCTTTGCAAGCTGGCCAGCTTTTGTAGTAGAAGTAGCCTTACTACAAGTCATATATTGCTTCCTGCCTCTAGGGGGCTCTCTTTCTGCAGCAATAGCCACATCTTGTATATAATCATCAATAACATGCATTATTTTTAAAGGAGCACAAGGCACAACACCTGGGAGAGAAGGAGGGCTTGTCATGCTTGGTGGAGGGTTGTTGCTTTGGTGGTTATATTGTATAGCTTGCATTAGATTACTACCTTGTGCTATGTTCTAGATCAAACCAAAATTTTATTTTAACACAAATAATAAAATCAAAGAAATAAAAAGCATAAATAATAAAAAAAACGAAGAAGAAGCTCAAGCATGTTGATCTAAAAGAAACCTTAACGACAGTAATAATTCAATTTTGATTTAAGAAAAACATTCAAGATAACCAAACAAACTCGTGATTTTTTTAATACATGATAAAAAATATAATTTTAAAATATGATTTTAATTGAATTTTCATTAGCAATTTATTATTTTCATATCATATACATAATAATTAAAAAAATGAATTGTTAAAACTCAGAAAAACAATTATAATATTATGAAAAATCATATCAAAGTAATTGAATTAACATGTTATTTTAGTGAAGAAAAGAAGAAGAAGGGGCTCAGGTTCATGACAAGGTCTAAAAGGAGAAGGCTAGGTGCTTATGGGTCTGAAGGCTAGGCTCAAGCGCACCTTGTTTCTTTTTTTAAGATGGAGTACAACATGTCATCTAACTTGTTTGTATTTTTTTTTAATGAAATGGATGACTCGACTTTTATTGTGACTAATAACACAAAATTTTTGCATTTTTGAACCAAAACAACCCAATTTCAACCAAAGTTTCACCTCAAAATATCTAAGAAAAACCTTACAAACCTCAATAAACTCTCATGTGCCCTTTAATAGTAAGAAATCAATTAAAAATTGAAAAATCAAATTGATAGCACATATTTTCCTAAAGCTAGATCTACTTTTTTCAATAATATGAGGATCCAAAACCACCACCAACAAACTTCTCTCGCCAAATTGAACATCTTGACATAAAACTTGATCACTTTGGTAGCTGAAATCATGACAACCAGACATTTTCTCTTTTTTAATTAATTTTTAATAGTCTTTGTTTCTCTCTCATACACAAACCAAAAAAATAAAAAAATAAATAAAATTTAAGACCAAAAAAATTTAGAAAATGTTTGTGGGTAGCCATCAATTTTATCCATCTTATACTTTTTTATCCTTTAAACTTTTAATTTTATAAATTTACCATAATTTTGAGCCATATTCCATGCAATTAGGCTTGAAAATGATGCAATTAAATTTTTTTTTTTTTTTAAAAATTTTGGACCAAAATGAACTTTTCCTAAGAATATTAGATTGACCATTATATTTCTCCATTGTTTTCACTCTACAGCACTGTCATTGAATTTTTCCAATCTTTAACAAAATTGGACAAATTAGTCTTCAATTTGGGCTTCCAATGATGTAATTAAAAAACAAATTGAGTAAGAATAAAAAAATACACTGTTTTTATAAACATTTTAGTATATGTTATAATAGGGGAGATAAAGGAGGCTATTGTGTTCCATTATGGTCTATTTCGAGTGAGAGGAGACAATGGTTTTGGTCGTGGGCTTATGGTCATAGAGGAAAGTGACGTTTGAAAGTATGGTAGTGGTTGTAGCTCAAAGTATTTTTTACTTGAAATGCATTAAAATAATATATATATATATATATAATATTTTTTTTTTTTAATTTTTTTATATCAGCATATCATAACGATCTGAACACATAAAAAAAAATTAATTTTAAACAAAATTTTTTTTTAGATTTTAAAAAAAACATGGTTTGAATCATTTTTCCAAACACTATCAAAGATAAATGTTGTGTGGCTGGGAGAGGTTAGGCTGGGTTACAGTGTGGGAAGGTAAGAGAGATAAAGACTACAGTTGATTTCAAGTAAGGTTATGGTTAAGTTGTCGGATTCCAGTAGTATGAGAAAAATGAGAGGCTATGGTGTAGGTGCCTAAGGTTTAGTTTCAGTAAACAAGGAGTCTTTTGTCTTTTTGTTTTTGTTAAAATCTTTCTTTCTTTTTTTATATCTCCCTTGATTTTTTTTTTATTTCTCTCCTATTTTTTTTCTTCTTTTCTTTTCTCTCCTTTCACTTTCTCTCATAATTTTCTCTTTGTTATTTTTTTTTATTTCTTTCCATAAAAAAATTCTTCTTCGTGTTTCTCTCCTCATCTATTTAGAATGCTCCTCCTTAAATTTAAAAATCCTATAATTGAATTTAAAAATCTTTTTAGATTTTTTTTTTCATTTTTAATATGAGTTTTATTTTTAACTTTTTTTTTTAATTTCAATTCTTTTTTTTTTAATTCCATTAATGTTAATTCTAAACTTTAAATTCCTTTATTTTTGAATTTAAATTTTAAATCATTTTAATATCTCTCATAATGTTCTAAACTATATTTGGGCCCTCATTCTTATTGTCCCTTTCATTTTACTCACTAAATATTTTTGTTAGAGAATATGCTAGAAAAGAGGTTTAAAAATAGATTATAACACTAAGTAAGGAATATAAACTTCTTCTTATTTGAGTTAGTTTTCAATTAAGACATCTTTTATTTAGTCCTTTTATTCTTGATTTTGTACTAATTTGCCTCTTTACTTTTATTTGTAATATTATTGACCTTTTACTTTCAAGATCATCTTTGTTTAGTTGATATTGTTGGAAACAGAGAAGAAAAAGATTTGAATCCTATAATTCATAGAGCTGCAACTCAATACCATAAACATTTTCTTATTATTCCATTTAATGAAATCTAAGAGCACATAAACTTCTACAATCTAGGAAAAACCATGAGAACTTTTAGTCATTAAAGCTAACAATTAATGACACTAAAAATTACAAATTACACTTTAACACTCCCTTTTAACTTATAATCTTCAAAAACTCTTTGAATTGCTGAAACTTTTCAACTGGAATAACTTTTGTGAGAACGTTTGCAGGTTGATCATTGGTATTGATAAACTCCAGTTGCATCTCTTTCTTGATCACCATGTCTATGATAAAACGATGCCTTAACTTTATATGCTTTGATCGTGCATGAAAAACTGGATTCTTGGTCATTACAATTGCTAACATGTTATCACATAATATAATAATAAGATCAATAACCTTTTGCTACAAAAAATAAAGAATTCTCCTCAACCACACTGACTGATATACTGCTTCTTTTGCAACAATATATTCTGTCTTTGCAAAAGATAAAGCTATATAATTTTTCTTCCTTGAATGCTATGAAATTATATTTGCTCCTAGACAAAATACATAACAAGATGTATTCTTCCTATCATCACAACTTCCAGCCTAGTCACTGTTATAATAACCAATCAACCTGTTATCTTCTTGTTTTTTGTACATGATTCAATGATTCTTTGTTCCTTAAAGATATTGCAGGATTCTTTTTATAGCTGCAAAATAAAGTCGGCTAGGATCCTCCATAAATCTAGAAATATACTTGCTGGGAATAATATATCAGGTCTTGAATTTGTGAGATAAATAAAAGATCAAACAAGACTTCAAAAAATCTTTGAATCCACTTTAACAACACCATCATTCCATTGTAACCTCTCATTTGTTGCCATTGGAGATGTTACTGGTTTACATTATGAAAAGTTGAATTTCTTGAAAAGATCTGCAACATTCTTTTCTTGTGAAGTAAAATTTTTCCCTGGAGATTGCTTCATTTGAATGTAAAGAAAATATTTCATCAATCCAAGATCTGACATTTTGAATTCTTTCATCATAACATCCTTGAATTCTGCAACCATATCTTTACTTGTTCTTGTACATATTAGATCATCAACACAGAGATAGACCATTTGAAAGTCTACTCCTTTTTTCTTCATATAGAGTGATGGTTCAAATTTACTTCTTTCAAATTCATTTTGATGAAAATAGAGATCAATTTTATTGTTCCATGCTCTTGGTGCCTGTTTTAATCCATAAAGAGCTTTATAAAGTCTGTAAAATTTTTCTTCTTTTCCTTTTATTTCTTATCCTCAACATGGACTTTAGCAGTGAGACGAGGGGTAATGAATAATCCTCTCGAATTATTTGACGAATGTTTTTAGCAGTGAGACGAGGGGTAATGAATAATCCTCTCGAATTATTTGACAAATCAGAAAATCTCTAGCAAGCAAGTGGGTCACGATGGGCACCACAAATGCTGAGTTGTGCAAACAAATTTGGAAATAGACTTACATGGGCCAACTCGAGTGGGCTAGAAAGTTAAACGACAAAGATGACTCAAATCATATAGCAAGATCTCACCAACCAAACAACGAGAAGATTAAGAAGAAATGAGGGTCTATATTTCAAATCAGGTAAAGATGCATGCATATCATTTAACTTTGAGACATTGAATAATGAGTTTTGCAAATTTCATATGAGAAAATTCCAACGAAATGCATCAAGTGGAATGCCAACTTGAAATGGCTAAAGATCAAAATTGCTGTTGAAAATTTTTTATTTTTGAGAATTTTTCAACCTAGGCAGGCCGCCCATGAGAATTAGGCCACCAAAAAAAAAAATCTCTGTATTTTTCTACCACCTTTCAGTTTCCACTCCTAAGGTAGTGCATTTTCTATCCTACCTCCATTCGAGCGCGCCTTCGAGCCCTCATCTTATTTATTTTCGAGCGCACCTTCGAGCCCCCGTCTTACATTCAAGCACGCCTTCGAGCCCTCGTCTTATTTATTTTCGAGCGCGTCTTCGAGCCCTCGTCTTACATTCGAGGGCGCCTTCGAGCCCTCGTCTTACATTCGAGGGCGCCTTCGAGCCCTCGTCTTATTTATTTTCGAGCGCGCCTTCGAGCCCTCGTCTTATTTATTTTCGAGCTCGCCTTCGAGCCCTCGACCATCAAAGGTAGTGCATTTTCTATCCTACCTCCATTCGAGCGCGCCTTCGAGCCCTCGTCTTAATTTTTTTCGAGCGCGCCTTCGAGCCCTCGACCACCTGAGGTAGTGCATTTTCTATCCTACCTCCATTCGAGCGCGTCTTCGAGCCCTCGTCTTATTTATTTTCGAGCGCGCCTTCGAGCCCTCAACCATCAAAGGTAGTGCATTTCCTATCCTACCTCTATTCGAGCGCGCCTTCAAGCCCTCGTCTTATCTCCATTCGAGCGCGCCTTCGAGCCCTCGTCTTATTCATTTTCGAGCGCGCCTTCGAGCCCTCGACCATCAAAGGTAGTGCATTTTCTATCCTATCTCCATTCGAGCGCGCCTTCGAGCCCTTGTCTTACATTCGAGCGCGCCTTCGAGCCCTCGTCTGAGTTCTTTTCGAGCGCGCCTTCGAGCCCTCGACCATCATAGGTAGTGCATTTTTTATCCTACCTCCATTCGAGTGCGCCTTCGAGCCCTCGTCTTACATTCGAGCGCGCCTTCGAGCCCTTGTCTTATTTATTTTCGAGCGCGCCTTCGAGCCCTCGACCATCAAAGGTAGTGCATTTCCAATCCTACCTCTATTCGAGCGTGCCTTCGAGCCCTCGACCATCAAAGGTAGTGCATTTGCTATCCTACCTCCATTCGAGCGCGCCTTCGAGCCCTCGTCTTATTTACATTCGAGCGCGCCTTCGAGCCCTCGTCTTATCTCCATTCGAACGCGCCTTCGAGCCCTCGTCTTATTAAAAAAAAAATCCTCGTATTTTTCAATCATCAGGCAGGTTGCTTGGAACAATTAGAATCTTGCGAAATTCTTCGCGTTTCTTTTATCATTGGGCAGGTTGCCTAAAACAATTTGATTCGTTTCAACAAAAACAAAAAAAAACAAAAAAATAGGTTGTCTCCTAAATGACTTGTAAAGATTATGCGTCAATCTACTGTTTTCAAGACTAAAAAAAAAAAAAAGTTCTTTCTGTATCTACTTTTCTTTATAAATTTACTACACAAAGCTAAAAGAAAATGAAATTCTCTAATATCTTTGCATAGTAAATATTATAAAGAGGGGGCAACTGTCATAACTCAATTTTTGAACAAATAATAAAAATAAAAATATATTTGAGAATGGGGTTAAAACAATACAAATTCAAAGTTCATGGATGAAATTATCAAATTTGAGAATAATTTGGTTAGAAATTGAAGAATTAATAAGTTGGAAAATTTATTTAAATTTTGGATTAGTTTAATTAATGAAATTAGAAGAATTAATAAGTTTGGGAACTTAATTAAACTTTGATTTAATTAATTAAATAAATTCAGGGACTTAATTGAAATTTATCCAAAAAGGGCAAAATTGAAAGAATTAATTAAGGACCAAATTGAATAATCCAGGCATTAAGGACTGTTTTGTAAACAGTGCACCAATTTAAGGATTTAATTGAAATTTATCCAAAAGGGGCAAAATTAAAAGAAATTTTTTAATTGCTCAGGGGTCCAATTGCAAAATTTCCAATGTTCGGGGGTCAAACTGAAACTGTCCACGGGTTGCTTGAAAACGTTGCCGTTCCTGGTGGAGTCCGTTGCTGCCGAAACGCTGCCGTGGCTGGTGGAACAGCCGTGCTCGTCTTCTCCATCCTGATTCAACAAGCTGAAGATTTGCAACAGATTTGATCGCCATGGACCACGTCTCTCGCCCCAGATCATGGCATGGAAGAGAAGAATCCGGCCTAGAGAGGCAATCGTGGGGATGCCTATAAAAGAGAGGCAGAAATCAACAGTGAAAAGGAGATGAAACCCAGTATAAACAGGGGGAGAAAACGTAGAAATACAGAGTAGAAAAGCATAAATTCACAGAGAAAAAGAAAAGGGACAGGCAACATCGAGAAGATTCAGCTCTGCCATTGCCTTCGTCCCTGCAAACCAAGAAAGACCCAGAATCAATCAAAACAAAATTCACAGCAAGCCGATATATTCATCATCTCTTTAGCTCTTGCATCATCTAAAAAGCTGCGAAGAAAATGAAAACAGTGAGTATAAAGAAAGGAGACAAGGAGTAGGGGAAATTACAGCGAGAGAGAGATCATAAACAGGGGAAACCAGAGGGGAAGACGAACTACCGAGAGAAGAAGAAGCAGAGAGCAGGAAAGCAAAGGGTAGAAGGAATTCCAGTTTCGCCAGGAGGAACTCCTTCACAGATCTTCGCCCAAAACAGCAGCACTCCAGCAGAGCAGGTAAGCTTTCTTTAGTTTTCATTGAATTCTCTTTCGCTTTCGCAGATTCAATAAGGTTGTTACTGTGCGAAGGTAATTTTAATTACCTTTGCACAGTACACAGCACGCGTGCTTCTGGTTGATTTTTGCCCGGCCAGGCTGGCTGGGCTTAGCCCAGCCCAGCCCAGCCCAAAAAAATATGCTGGGCTGGGTCCGGCCCAGCCCGGCCCAAAAAATAAAATAAAAAAACAGAAAAATAAAAAAAGGGGTAAAAAAAATAAAAAAAAAATGTTTATGCATGAATAAAAATAATGTAAATTTATTGGTTTATTCACTAACGCCAGAGTCAGGAATAAAAATACCGGTTTAAATTTATATTATTTTTATTCGTTGTATTTTATTTTATTTTATTTAGATGAAAAAAATAATGTAAATTTATTGGTTTATTCACTGACGCCAGAGTTAGGAATAAAAATACCGGTTTAAATTTATATTATTTTTATTCGTTGTATTTTATTTTATTTAGCTAGAAAAAATAAAAAATATATGCATGCGTAAAAATAAATTTATTTTTCTTTATTTATTCACTAGCGCTAGAGTTGGGAATAAAAAATATTGATTTAATTTATTTTATAACTACGTGATATTTACCAACGCCAGAGTTGGAATTATCTGTAGTTGAATATTCACTGCCGTCAGAGTCAGGAATATTATAAGCAAATTATCATAACGTAAACTAATAAACATTTAGCAATTTAAGACGAAACTAGCAATGCAGCCTGCCTCAGGCAGGACGTTTAAGGGGTGATAATATCTTCCCTTTTACGTAACCAGTCCCGAACCATAGAATCTCTGTTGACCAGTTAGGGTTCCTAGTGACCATAATACTAGGTGACGACTCCTTAAACAAGAATAATTACATTAAAGAACAGGATGCCAGAAATCCGTTCTTTCCAAAGATTTTCCATAATTCGAGAATTAATTTTTAATGCCGCCGCGATGTCGGGTGCGACACAACTCAATCAACCTAAAATCTCAATCTAGAGACCTCTTTATCCAGAACTTTAGTCATTGTCTTCAGCTTCATCAACATGAAATCCCAATTTGATTATTCCTTTTAACTAGAACCAATAGGTCGGTCAACTTGAGATTCTCATTTGGCGACTCAATTTAACTAGAACTAAAATGTTGCCTTCAGCTTAATTAACATGAAATCTTAATCTAAAGACCCCTTTTAACCAAAACCTTGGTATTTGTTTTCATCTTAGTCAACCTGAGATCTCATATGGCGATCCCCTTTAACGAGAACTAAAATGTTGTCTTCAGCTCAATTAACTTGAAATCTCAATCTAGAGACCCCTTTTAACTTGAACCTTGGCTTTTGTCTTCAACTTAGTAAATTTAAGATCTCAATCTGACGATTTCTTTTTAACTAGAATCAATAGTTCAGTCAACCTGAGATTCCAATTCATTCTTAGATATCATGGGAAGGTAATGTATCCTATTTTTCTCCTGGAAACTAATTACACGTTTTTGTTCACATGGAATTTTTGATAACATCCAGTCAAGATTTTACCTTGGGGAAGTCGGAAATGGGGCTGCAATGAAACTTATTGTCAACATGATCATGGGCAGGTTCTACCGAGTTCCTTTTGTCAATTGTTTTCTGTTTTGCTTTTGTGCTGGATTATATTGTGACACCTGGTGTTTTCAACAATTTGCAGTATGATGGCAACCTTTTCTGAAGGATTGCTTCTCAGCGAGAAAGTAGGACTGGACCCCAATGTACTGGTTGAGGTATTTGTGAACAGAAAATCTTGTTGGATTTTGTTGTGTCACTTGTCATCAAACCCCATGAAGATTAACTGAATTCATACTCTTGTTTGCTTTTTAATGGATTATTCTTGTTCTTTCTATCTCATTCGAACATGCACAATGATAATCATTGCACTGCTGTTCTCTGGAAAATAAATGAAGAAACTTGTTGATTTTCAGTCTGTTTTATTTCTTCGTCTGCGTTTGTTTGTGTACGAGAGAGAGAGAGAGAGGTTCTGAATGATGCTTCACTAAAATTCCTTGGTCAAAACGAATCAAGGTGTTGCACCCTTCTTGTTCAATAACAGCACTTAATGGAAGAGTACATCCAAAAGGACCTCATTTGTTAGGTGTTCTGGCTCGAAAAACTATTAAAATTAAAGCGTGCACTCTTCTTCCTTGTCTTTGTTGGTAAAACTAAAAGCCTCTAGTATATAGAATGATGTTATCTTTTTTATTTTATTTTATTTTGTTGTTTTTGAAGGCATCTATTGAAGCCTCTTAGGAATCTTCTTACATAGGTGAAATTGCAGGTAGCATCACAGGGTGCCATTAATGCACCGATGTATTCGCTGAAAGGTCCATCGATGGTCAAATCTCTATACCCCACTGCTTTTCCCTTAAAGCATCAGCAGAAGGTTTGTAGATATTCTAAATTGCAGACACTATTTAAATCAACGCTGTCATCTCAAAAATGAAGTCAATGGTTTCAGGACATGAGACTTGCCCTGGTCCAATTGCAGCAGGTGAAATTGAACTATACAAGGTAGCAAAAAGTCACGGGCTTAGCGATAGTGATTTTTCAGCAGTGATTGAAGCACTGAAAGGAAAAGTGCAATCCTGAGCAAACTTGTGTGTTTTTTTCCTGGTTACTAAGGAGAGGCTTGTACCTGAGATCTCAAGTTTTCTTGTATGTCATCATCACCAGCTTGTGGTCTTTTTTCTGTGTTA
The DNA here is from genome assembly GCF_005239225.2 of Populus alba. NCBI lineage: Eukaryota > Viridiplantae > Streptophyta > Magnoliopsida > Malpighiales > Salicaceae > Populus > Populus alba. The sequence continues at coordinate 6,028,975 of NC_133286.1, read as the reverse complement.
ATACAAGTCTGTCGGAAAAAAACTGAGGAGTCCCTAAACTAAACTATTGATAGTTTCTGAACAAGGAATTTACCATAATTAATAATTGATGGACAAATTCATTGCAATAAACCACAAGGAGTAATTTATAATCTACTCAATTGTTGAGGTAGAATTGATAAAGGAAACAATGCAAAACACGAAACAAGATAAAAGAATTCTATCTATACTTTACTTAAAGCGGAAATCTATTCTAAACTCCTAAGAGACATAAGTGAATTTTGCTTTTTCCCAGATGAAAAATTGGTATATATTAATTCCATCCTGAATCTGATCCTTCCTGGCTTTACTTCACAGTTAAACTTGAAATCGATTCCAATGGGCCATATGCTCTAACCCCTCAACAGCATCAGATAGATACCGTAGTCAAGACAACAAGAAACACATCACTTTCTCAACTTATAAATAAAAACCTGTAAGCTCACATCGACACCTCTTTCCCTCATAAGAGAGAACTAAACTCACGTTCCCTCCTTTTCCAGGCTATTTTTATTTTCCCATCCCCCAAACATTCCTGTATGAGTAGCTATAACATGAAGGTGTCATCGTCTCCCAAGGTCAGCAAACACGTGGAGTGTCTCAGACATCTTCAGGTTGGTATATATATCTACTTTCTACAAGAAACATTGTGCTGTTTATGTTTTCATAAGCTTGTGTTATTTTATAGCCCAGTTTTCAACATTTTTGTTAAGTTCTATTACATGTATAGATGATCATGACATGCTTAATTACATACGCGAATTGATGTATTCTGCAGAGCCAACATGATGAGCTGGAAGCACAGTTTCTTGAGGAGAGAAAGGCATTAGAAGCTAAATACCACAAGCTTTATCAACCACTATACACTAAGGTATGTGTTGTCTTTGCATTAATACTTCTGCATGTGTTACGTGAATGTTGAATCAGAGGTAGCATGCATTACAATTTTTGTTCCGTATTTATGTAATTAATTCAAGTATTTGACGGGCTCTCTGCGCAGAGATATGAGATTGTGAATGGTCTAAAAGAAGTTGACGGGGTTATGTCTGCTGAATTAGATAGCATAAAAGAGGATCAAGCTATAGAAGGTATTAGCGTATATTTTTAAAAGTATGTCTTGTTTTTGGCAAACATACATGGAGTATTTGAAAGCAATGCCTTATATTGAACTTAAGAGTATAGTACTTCTTCAATGCAGAGAAAGGAGTGCCTGAATTCTGGCTCACTGCAATGAAAGCTCATGAAGTACTAGCAGAGGAGGTATGCAAGGCGTGCTCACATATGCACACATATATTTCTTCCTTTTGGATTTTGGATTCATCACTGTGTAATGTGATTTATCAATTGATTCTTGCAATAGATTAAGGGACAAGATGAAGGAGCCCTAAAGTTCATAAAAGACATCAAGTGGTCGAGACTTCAAAATCCTGAGGGTTTCGAGCTGGAGTTTTACTTCGACCCCTGTCCTTACTTCAAAAATTCTGTCCTGACAAAGACTTATCACATAATTGATGAATCTGATCCTATTTTGAGTCAAGCAATTGGGTAGTTAATTATATTAATGTTGTTGTGCTGAGAGTTTTTATTCTCTTCCTTTCTCATTTTCCTTCTTATAATGTTTCATCTGATTTTTTAGGACGGAAATTGAAAGGTATCCTGGGAAATGCTTGACGACGAAGGTTGTGAAGAGGAAACAAAGAATGGCGTCAAAGAAGACCAAAACCACCATGACAATTAAGAACTGTGAAAGTTTCTTCACATTCTTTAATCCTCCTCAGATCCCTGAGAATGAGGATGACTTAGATGATGATGATGTAAGTTCCGCTTCATTATGTACAAGAAAAGCAATGTAACTGTTGATATGTTAATTGATGTCGTAGTCTCTTGTGTTCACAGTATGATGAACTTCAGGACCGGCTAAAACAAGACTACAATATAGGGTAAGTCCCACATTCTTTATGTGAACTTCATTGCGTCGATTTTGTGCATCTCTCTCCCCTTTTCTCTGATTTGGACAAGTTTTTTGTGGATGGTAGTATTATTATTCGGGACAAAATCATTCCACATGCCATGTCATGGTTTACTAGAGAGGTTATCGAGTCATGGTTTACTAGAGAGTTAGATGGTATAGATTATGATGACAATGATTATTATGCTGATGATGGTGATAAGGATGAGGTTGAGCAAGAAGAGAAAACAAAACAAGGTGTGAAGGACATCAAAGAGGACCATGATGAGCATGAGGAAGAGGAAAAGGAAAATGAAAGTAAATGGGGTGTGAAGAAGATTGATGATGAGGATGAGGTTGAAGATGAGGAGAATAATGATAGGGATGCGGAGGATAATGAAAGTGATAAGAAAGCTGAGCAAGAAGAGAAAAGAAAACAAGGTGTGAAGGACATCAAAGAGGACCATGATGAGGATGAAGATGAAGAAAATAAAAGAAAATGGGGTCTGAAGAAGGATGATGATAATGATGATGTTGATGAGGATGAGGCTGGAGATGAGGAGAATGATGATGGGGATAAGAAGGACAATGAAAGAGACAAGAAGGCTGAGCAAGAAGAGAAAAGAAAACAAGGTGTGAAGAAGGACATCAAAGAGTACCATGATGAGGATGTGGATGAGGAAAATGAAAGTAAATGGAGCCCGAACAAGGATGATGATGATGATGATGATGAAGATAAGGTTGAAGATGAGGAGAATGATGATGGGGATTGGGAGGATAATGAAAGCGACAAGGAGGCTGAGCAAGAAAAGAGAATAAAACAAGATGCGAACAAGGACATCAAAGAAGACCATGATGAGGATGAAGATGAAAAAAATGAAAGAAAATGGGGTTTGAAGAAGGATGATGATAATGATGATGTAGATGAGGATGAGGCTGGAGATGAGGAGAATGATGATGGGGATAAGAAGGACAATGAAAGAGACAAGAAGGCTGAGCAAGAAGAGAAAAGAAAACAAGGTGTGAAGAAGGACATCAAAGAGTACCATGATGAGGATGAGGATGAGGAAAGGGAGAGAAAATGGGGTCTGAACAAGGATGATGATGAAGATGAGGAGAATGATGACGGGCATTGGGTGGATATTGAAAGCGACAACAAGGCTGAGCCAAAAGAGAGAAGAAAACAATGTGTGAAAAAGGACATCAAAGAGGGCCATGATGAGGATGAAGATGAAGAAAATGAAAGAAAATGGGGTCTGAAGAAGGATGATGATACTGATGATGTTGATAAGGATGAGGCTAGAGATGAGGAGAATGATGATAGGGATAAGAAGGACAATGAAAGAGACAAGAAGGCTGAGCAAGAAGAGAAAAGAAAATAAGGTGTGAAGAAGGACATCAAAGAGTACCATGATGAGGATGAGGATGAGGATGAGGAAAGGGAGAGAAAATGGGGTCTGAACAAGGATGATGATAAAGATGAGGAGAATGATGACGGGTATTGGGTGGATATTGAAAGCGACAACGAGGCTGAGCCAAAAGAGAGAAGAAAACAATGTGTGAAAAAGGACATCAAAGAGGGCCATGATGAGGATGAAGATGAAGAAAATGAAAGAAAATGGGGTCTGAAGAAGGATGATGATACTGATGATGTTAATGAGGATGAGGCTGGAGATGAGGAGAATGATGATAGGGATAAGAAGGACAATGAAAGAGACAAAAAGGTTGAGCAAGAAGAGAAAAGAAAACAAGGTGTGAAGAAGGACATCAAAGAGTACCATGATGAGGATAAGGATGAGGAAAGGGAGAGAAAATGGGGGCTGAACAAGGATGATGATGATGATGAAGATGAGGTTAAAGATGAGGAGAATGATGATGGGCATTGGGTGGATAATGAAAGCGACAATGAGGCTGAGCCAAATGAGAGAAGAAAACAATGTGTGAAAAAGGACATCAAAGAGGGCCATGATGAGGATGAAGATGAAGAAAATGAAAGAAAATGGGGTCTGAAGAAGGATGATGATAATGATGATGTTGATGAGGATGAGGCTGGAGATGAGGAGAATGATGATAGGGATAAGAAGGACAATGAAAGAGACAAGAAGGTTGAGCAAGAAGAGAAAAGAAAACAAGGTGTGAAGAAGGACATCAAAGAGTACCATGATGAGGATGAGGATGAGGAAAGGGAGAGAAAATGGGGGCTGAACAAGGATGATGATGATGATGAAGATGAGGTTGAAGATGAGGAGAATGATGATGGGCATTGGGTGGATAATGAAAGCGACAACGAGGCTGAGCCAGAAGAGAGAAGAAAACAATGTGTGAAAAAGGACATCAAAGAGGGCCATGATGAGGATGAAGATGAAGAAAATGAAAGAAAATGGGGTCTGAAGAAGGATGATGATAATGATGATGTTGATGAGGATGAGGCTGGAGATGAGGAGAATGATGATAGGGATAAGAAGGACAATGAAAGAGACAAGAAGGTTGAGCAAGAAGAGAAAAGAAAACAAGGTGTGAAGAAGGACATCAAAGAGTACCATGATGAGGATGAGGATGAGGAAAGGGAGAGAAAATGGGGGCTGAACAAGGATGATGATGATGATGAAGATGAGGCTGAAGATGAGGCTGAAGATGAGGAGAATGATGATGGGCATTGGGTGGATAATGAAAGCGATAACGAGGCTGAGCCAGAAGAGAGAAGAAAACAATGTGTGAAAAAGGAAATCAAAGAGGGCCATGATGAGGATGAAGATGAAGAAAATGAAAGAAAATGGGGTCTAAAGAAGGATGATGATAATGATGATGTTGATGAGGATGAGGCTGGAGATGAGGAGAATGATGATGGGGATAAGAAGGACAATGAAAGAGACAAGAAGGCTGAGCAAGAAGAGAAAAGAAAACAAGGTGTGAAGAAGGACATCAAAGAGTACCATGATGAGGATGAGGATGAGGAAAGGGAGAGAAAATGGGGTTTGAACAAGGATGATGATGATGATGAAGATGAGGCTAAAGATGAGGAGAATGATGATGGGCATTGGGTGGATAATGAAAGCGACAACGAGGCTGAGCCAGAAGAGAGAAGAAAACAATGTGTGAAAAAGGACATCAAAGAGGGCCATGATGAGGATGAGGAAAAGGAACGAAAATGGGGCCTAAAGAAGGATGATGATGATGAGGATGAGGATGAGGTTGAAGATGAGGAGAATGATGATTGGGATGAGGAGGACAATGATGAGGATGAAGATGAGGAGAGTGATTATGGGGATAAGGAGGACAATGATGTTGATTATAATAATGAGGATGAAGATGAGGAGAGTGATTATAGGGACGAGGAGGACGATGATGATGATGAAGATTAGGAGAATGATGATTGGTATGAGGAGGACAATGATGATGATGATGATGATGATAATGACGAGGAGGATGAGGATGAAGATGAGAAGAATGATTATAAGTGTCACACCCGGACATTAAGGCGACCGGTTAAAAATTAATCTTTCAATGGAAAAAGAACAAATATCTAACATCTTGTTCTTTGGGGAAAAGGTCTAGTTCAAGGAGTCGCCATCTAGTATTATGGTCACTAGAAACCCTAACTGGTCAACAGAGATTCTATGATATGGGATTGGTTACAAAAAAAAAAAAAAAAGATGTTATAACCTCTTTCTTATCATTTCATGATAGAAATTGGTGGTAATTAGATTTAATTCATTATTAAAGTACAATACTCGTATGATTTCATAAATCAACATCCCTAAAAAAGAGGTAATCAATATACATACCCATAAAATTATATTTACATATTCATAAGTTTACATTACATCATATTGACATATTCATAAGTTCGCATTCCTATTCTAGTCTCGTTATCATCACGAGTTTATACAAAAGTGTGAAACACGAATTACATAACTAGTATTTCGTTCATACCAAATACATAACCCCTTACAACATGCGAATACATAATTTATTCTAAAACAAGTGGACCTATGGAACAAGATTTTCTATGCACCTTGTTAGTGCGACGTCCCTGTTATAATACAAAATGAATAGAAGAATTATAAACAATTTGAAACATAAGATAGATAACTAAAAGAATAATAACGTTACTTTCTGTTTATGGTCTAAGCAAGTATAATCTTTTCATTACTCCTTACTATACATAATACAACCTTATTATTTCTTCAACTATATTATCCTTACTCACAAGTCTCAACCTCTCCATATGAGTGGTAGGGACCAAAGTTAATTCATTTGCCAAAGTTTTTTTGTTTCATTTTATTCCAGTCATCCTTTACAAAACCACTAAATACGTTTATCCACATTATTCCAACTTAGTCATCCATCTCGGATGTTGTTAATCGTAACTAATCACAATATTCAACCCTGTCATCCCTCTTGGATGTCATTAGCCGGAGCTAATTACAACTAATTACAATATGCCTCTAAAGGCTTAACAACTTCACAATTCTGCACATATTATCACTTCATTTCACTTTCACATAAGTTCTTCTATCATACATGCAGAATTAAGACATTAATACAAGTATGCATTTTGTTTTGGTTCAAATATATTCCTGGGAGTTTAACAAGATTATCATTCATGTATTTCATCATTTCATTTCACAATCTATTCATTCCTTCAACTTGGTCGGCCTTTCTTTAGGTCTACACATTCAATATCATTCATGTTTATTCATTTTTCTTTTGTAAGAATCTGTACTTGTGCTCATTCGTTCATTATTCTACTTAGGTTCTTCACATTTAGTTGCTTAGTCTTAAGTTAAAATGTAAGAGCCTTAATCTCCCATTTTAAGTTTTTTCCTTCTTTTTTGTCCAGAATTTTGAGGTAACAACCAACCAAGGGAGTGATACTACTCTTACCTTATGATTTCAACAATCTTAGAGAAGGTTTTTGGTGATTTTGTTCTTCTCTTCCACGTGATTTTCTTCTCTCCTTGTTGTTCTAGTCGGCATTCTAATGTTCTTCTTCTTTCATGTTTTTGGTTGTCTCTCATCTCTTTAACTCTTCAATCACTCAAACTCTTAAGTGAAGTGGCATGCAAGCTGGTTTGGTTAGGTTTTCTTCTTAAGAAGAAGTGGCTACTGTAGCCAAGGCTGCTAGCCGGTTTTGAAGGAGATGAAAAGTCATCACTTTTTCCTCTCTTGCATTTATACCCCTTTTAATTGAGATAAGTGTGTTTGGGTGTTGGTCATGGTTGTTCTTATCCCTCTTTTAGGTTATCTTAGGGCTAGTTACTACCCTATAATTCCTGTTTAGGATATGCCAATTTTCCTCCCCCACTTTCCACCTAGAATAGGCCGATTTGTTTTTTTTTAGTTCTTTCCTAGCATAGGATAGCTTAATGCTATCTTTTTGTTAGGTTTTATATTCTCCCCTCCTATTATAAATTTCATCCTAAAAATTTAAGGGACTTTTATTTTATACCTGATTGTTCGAATAGTTCGGGATAATTTTTTCTCATTTCAAACTCCTTATTGTGGCTTGGTAACTATTATTATATGTGAACTCCACCAATGCTATATGCTCCTCCCAGTTTTCTCCAAACTTTAACACACATGCCCTCAGTAGGTCTTCCAAAACTTAGATGACTCTTTTCAATTGGCCATCGGTCTGGGGGTGAAATGCAATGCTCATATCCAATCTCGTTCCTAAGGCCTGTTGTGTGCTCGACCAAAGTTAGGAGGTGAACCTAGGATCCTGAGTGCGACACAGAGATGGTCACCAATCATTATAACAATTACTTTTAATTGTTTGGGTTTGATCCTTTGTTGAGTTTATTCCAGTAATTCTATTTCTTTGCAAGTCTTTTCAATTGTTAATCATTCTAGTAATTCTACTTCGTTCCAGTAAAAAAATGGGTTGATTTAAATCAATTAAAATCTTAAAAGTTGCTAGATTTGCTATAGATTTATGAAGTTGTTCTTGGTTTAGGCTATTTGGAAACTTGCTAGTGATTTTTGTAGGAGAAGGTGTTACTCAATTTATAGACTATAGATTGTATAATGTAAATTATGAGAGAACAGATAATGTAAAAACAACAATGTAATTTTTTCTATTTCAAATCATCAAGCAAAACTTAAATTTGCAGAAGACAATAAATTTACCAAACTGAACAACTGGAAAAAGCTCATATTGCTTGAAGGGTGTTGTTGTCCGAATCTTGACTCTGTCATGATTGCATAGGCGATGGTGAGTGAGGAGTAATGGAGTCTATAGTTTTCATGCGAGTAATAGGTTAGACAATAAATATCTCACATTTCTTTCATTTTGTTGTATGGTATGTAAGTTCAAATTTATTGTTTCTTGGCATTCCTACATCATGTTCAAAAGATTGACCATTAATCAACTACACACTTTAGCATTGTATAGATGGCTTGCCATGAGAAGTACAAGGTGGAGCTTTTTAGCCACATACAAGGTCTATTTGTCATGGACGGGTTTTTTGACACTCTGCTACCTACTCATTGGGCAAACAAAACCTTGCTAGCTATTGGTAGTCGTAAGGTTTTGTATTTTTTTTTTCTGTGTTTTCTCTTTAATTTACACTCCTTATTAAGTTCTGGGTTAATTTTGGTCAATATGTGTTAGGATTGAATTAGGTAATGAATTCACCAACCATGCTAGCTTGTTGGGTAAATTAATTACCCCTATAATTTTTTATAATGTTGTTGCGGACATGTCATGCTTAGTCAGTTTCAGCTAGTTAATATTAAAGGTTTTCCGTATAGCAGCATGCATAAACATAAAGGCACCCTTCATTCATTGAGTTTCTGAGGATATTGAATATTTGAGTTGTAATAGCTTAACATTTCTTTTTTCTTCTTCGGTGTATTTGGTCACAGGATTTGCAGGTCAAGTCTTCTCCACCTGTTCAGATTGCAACACCTGTGCACAATGATCCATCAATCATCTAGGTGAAGAAAATAAGATTGGTCTCATGCATGTATGTCCATGGGTCAATTAGATATTATTGATTTTTTTAGTTATGCCATGGTAAAAAATTTAGAACTAGAATGAAGAAAATAGAGATTTTTCTTTGTAATCAAACATTTGGATAAACATTTATGCTAACTTGTAACAAAGCCAGTGGTATAATATTTATAGTGTGCTCATATGCAATTTGATATAGTCATAATTTTATTGACTATTTATTGACGATGCTTCCAAAATAAAATATGTTTATAGAATATCGAAGTTGTGTTTGTTTTGATCACAATTTTGTTCTAATAATCATGTTTGAATTGATTACATGGCTGATTTAAATTGATTCTTGAATTATTGAACACATGGCATCTAAAAACAATTTCCTTATGATTTTACAATCCGAGTTTGTATTGTATTTTTCATGTCGTGTCAAAAATGCGTTTTCGACAACCTTAACGCAGACTTCATCAAGCAATGTACGATGACCTATATTGCATCACTCCCTTTCTTTCCTTTAGGAAATCTCAACACAAAAACCATGGTGATCATCTCTCGCTTCCATTCTAAGATTTATAGTGGCTGCAATCGTCCTGCTAGCCTTTGATGTACTACTTTAACTTGTTGAATATATTGTACTTCAACACATATTCGACTATTTCTCTTTTCATGTTATGCCACCAGTAGTGGGTTTTCAGGTCCTGGTAAATCTTAGTGTTGCCATGATGCATAGTGAACTTGGATTCGTGTGTTTCTCGTAGAACCATTCGCTTAACCATCCCTTCATTGGGTACATATAAACATTGTCCCATCATCAATGCTCCATCATCCACTACTCGAAACAAAGTTTTTATCCCACCCTCTATTTTCTTTCTCATCTTAGACCCCGTAATGTCACCAAATTAGGCTCATAGTATCTATTCCTGATATGTTGGTCGTATTATCAATTGAGCTATTAGTTCTCCTCCTAATTTAATACCCAATTCTGCCCTCATTTCTTTCAACTCTGTTAGTGGTTGTTCATGCCACAACGTTGACTTGCTTAGAGTTGCTTTATTTTTGCAACAAAGAGCATTTGCCTTCCCATGATGGTATTCTATAGTGCAGTCATAGTTTATAATGAGTTCTATCCACCTTATTTGTCGCATATTTAATTCTTTTTACGACATCAAATACTTCTAACTTTTATTATCAATGAAGATTTGGGTCCTAGACCCATACAGTTAGTGCCTTCATATTCTCAAAGCGAATACAACAATGGCTAACTCCAAGTCATGCATTGGATAATTCTCTTCACGAGTCTTTAATTATCTTGATACATAGGCGATCACCATCCCATATTGCATTAAAATTCTCCCCAACCCCTTCCTCGAGGAATCACTATAAAACACAAAGCCTTCGATTCCTAAGGGAAGTGTCAACACTAGGGTGGTGATGAGTGACACGACTAAAAGATTGATGTCTTCTCCCAACTGTAGGAATGTCGAAGTAATAAATAACTCGGCAAGATTGGGGTCGAACCACAGGGAGGTGAACTATATAAATTAAAAATAATATATATTTAATAAAACAAAGAGTTTATGAGATTTTTATGGGATATTGATGTAAGGATTAAACAATGATAAAACAATTGTCAAGGTTAGATGATCCACTAATAGTATTAGAAATAAGTATAGTATAAACTCTGTTTATTAATCAACTGAAAACCACACACATAAGAGGTTCCAATCGGATGATTCATCCTTAATAGTTCATTATAAATTTTTAACATGATCATATTAATTATCTGATTTAAGTAACACCATACTTTTAAATATTGTCAGGAATTCATGATGCTAACTTATGTTAACAACAAATCAAGTTCCTTTCATACCACAGGTGTAGGTTATACCATACGATTGGCTATGAAAGTGCCAAGCATTTGTTGTACAAAGTGTTATACAACACAAATCTAGATTGACCATTTAACAAGAAGGGTATTAAGAATTAGTAAGATAAAAAGATAAGACGTGTTAATAACAAACTTTATTGGTTATAAACATTGAAGTCCATATTGAGTTTATATTATACATATTCTAACACCATTAGTGAAACATTTTCACCTTGTCATAATAAACTTAGCTAAACATAATGAAGAAGATAAACATAAATAAACAACATAAGAACATAAGTATAGTAAAGGAAATGAAAAGCATAAACAAGAGATTAAGTAAAATATAAAATGAAATAAAACTTAAACATTACAAAAATATAAAAAAAGAAATAAAGAGCATGATCTTGATCTGAAAACCAAGATGCCTAAATACATGGCAAATGCCTCTTTTTATAGGCTAAAATTTGGAACTATTGATTTGATGACTAATTGTTGAGTGGGGTGGCCATATCTTGACTTGGTGACAATCCTTATCTTCTTATCTAAACAAAACATCATTGATAATGTTAGAATTTGAACAGACTTAACTTATGAAAGTTCTAGAAAATTGTCTCATCTTTCCAATAAAAAAATTGAGGTCATTTGGACTTCTAGAACTCGAGATATAGGCTGAACACTAAATAATGTCTGGGCTACAGGATAGATTCGGACTTCTCCATTGTTGCTACAATTTGGACTTGAAAACGGCCTTTTTAAATCTTGGACTCCCATGAAAGTTTTAGGCCTATGTCTTAGCTTTCCATCCATATAGAGTAGACCTAAATCCAAGATCTACAACTCCAGATATGACCTAATGACCGAACAATGTTCTAGTTTGGACTGAACCAACATCTCTTTTCTAAGTTTGGCCCTCTATTTATCTTTTAAATTTCAGTAGTTAAACTCATCAATCAATCATTTGATTTATGTGATAGGGCTATATTTAAGATGAATATTCACCATAAATTAAAGGTATCTTATAGTATCAGACTTGTTATTATAAAATATGCTTTCGTTAAGAAGTTATTGATACTTCAAGTGCAAAATGATAATATAAAACCTTAAAAAAATACACTTTTAAGTACTAATCAATGAGCCCCCTCTTTAACTCTTGGAAGCTTTCCTCACATTCCTTTGACCACACTCACTTTTTATCTTTTCTAGTTAACTGTGTTAAGGGGGTTGCAATAAAGGAAAACCCTTCAATGAATCTTCTATAGTATCCTGTAAGTCCCAGGAAACCTTATATCTTAGTCACTGAAGTTGGTTTCTCCCACTTCAAGACTGCTTTAGACTTTTAAGGGTCTATAAAGACACCTTCAGCATAAATGACATGCCCTAGAAATGTTACCCTTTTTCCAACCAGAACTCGATTTACTTAGCTTCACATACAAATGGTTGTTTCTCGAGGTATGCAAGACCTATCTCAAATGCTCCTCATATTTCTCAAATTTTTTTGAGTAAACTAGTATGTCATCAATAAATACTACCATACATTTGTCAAGGTATGGTTGGAAAACCTAATTCATCAAATCCATGAAAAGGCCGGGGCATTTGTCAACCTGAACAATAGTACTAAGAATTCGTAGTGCCTGTATCAGGTCCTGAATGCAATATTTGGTACATCTAATTCCTTAATATTCATTTGATAATATCTTGACCTCAAATCTATTTTTGAGATTATTCTAGTTGATCAAATAAATCATCTATCCTCGGTAGCGGGTACTTATTTTTCATTGTTATTTTGTTCAACTGACGATAGTCAATACAAAGTCTATGAGTTCCATCTTTCTTTTTCACAAATAAGACCGGTGCTCTCCATGGTGAATTGTTGGGTCGTATAAATCCCTTGTCTAGCAATTCATACAATTAAATCTTTAACTAGTTCAATTCTACTTGAGCCATCCAATATGGCTATTAAGCTATGGGTGGCACCTCTGGAAAGGTATTTATAGACACTTCCATCTCTCGTGTTGGGGGTATTCTTGGTAGTTCTTCGAGAAATGTATCTGGAAATTCTTTTACTACAGAAATATCTTTCAACCGTGAACTTTCTCCATCAAAGTTTAAGATGTATGCAAGGTATCCTATGCATCCTTTTCTCGGCAACTTTCTGGTAGTTACAACCGATATTAAGTTGATTTGGTTAGGAATCCTCTCTCCTTTGAAGACCATCCTTCTACCTTCAGGTATTTGGAACGTGACGGTTTTAGTATAGCAATATATCTAGGCCTTGTATGTAACAACCCTAATTTTTCTATTAGTTTATTTGTTAATCTCTCCCCCTATAAAGGGTAGATGAAGCAAATTTTTTTTTTTTACTCGCCAATCTCCTCTATACCGGGAGATCCCAAGTTATCGACAATGTACCTGCACACATTTTGAATCACATCTCATTCACAATCACATCCATGTTTAGTACAATCAACTGCATAACTCATTCTAGATTATGCTCAGGACCATATTCATTCCCAAACTCCATCTTACATCACATACACAAGTTAATAATTGAAAGAGCCAATTTCAACACAAAATTTCATATATATATATACACACACATACAAAACAGTTTAATATTCTAACATAGTCTAGTACATTCTAATATCCCAAGCATAGGTTGGTACATTTAATATTTCAGAAACAAAATATTACGAATAGAATATTCCATATAGGTTACATGTTTACTGCATGACAAAATTACACCACAAATCCCTAAGTTCCTAACTTATACAAAAAGGGATCAAAGGACTTTAAATCTATTCCTGACGTGAATGGGAGGGACCTGCAAAAATATAAATTTTCCATATAATTAAAAACAAATGATTAAAATACAAGCAATTTACAGAATAAAATTAAACAACATATATATCTACTTAAATCATATAAGATTCTAAATACAACCACAAACCCCTTTTAATGGTTATATAAGAATTCTTTATTCTTCTTCTTCTTTTTTTTTTCCTGTTAACTACTTCTTCCCCCCCTTCATCAAAAAGACTATTGCTGACACCAATGACCTCCATTAGTGTCTTTAGTTGCCCGTCCTAGAACAACTAATTAGTTTCATGAAAATGCCGACACAAATGTAAACGTTTGTGTCATTAACTATTTTTAAAGCTAAAATAGTTAATCATTGTTCCATATTACCTTAGGAGGTTCTCAGGTATGCCGATGTCAAAATTCTTGTCATCATTAGCTTTCACCTCGGAAAGCTAATCAAGTTTATAAATTTTGCCGATATCGACGTCACATGCTGATATCATTAACTATTCTAAAACCGAATAGTTAATCAAGTTTATAAGTTTTGCCAATACGACATCACGTGCCGATATCATTAACTATTCTGAAACCGAATAGTTAATCAAGTTTATAAATTTTGCCGATATCGATGTCACGTGCCGATATCATTAACTATTCTGAAACCGAATAGTTAATCAAGTTTATATTTTTCCTATCACGTACCAGTAATGCCGATGTTATCCAGCTTGGTTAACATCATTAGCCTCCCATATCAGGGACAAACAAATCAAATTCGAGAAACAATCATTACCAAAATTCCTTGTTACGATCTATTTCCTCCAAAAGAACCCATAAATTAAATCTAGTTCTCCGTTCCATTTTATTTTTTCGTCATTTGACCTTTCCTTTCCCTTTTTTTTTTTTTTTTCTCATCAATAAGCACCAAAATTTTATAGTTCAAAAGTTAGTTAAAATAATTATTAACTAGAGGAGATATAGGTACTAGGTACCTACCTGTTTTGGACGCTCGACTTGTGTTCCTCTGTGGTTGATGTACTCCTCCTGCGGTTCCTCCTGAAACCACAAACACCCATCATTATTCCATATTAATCCACATATCACACGCAACATCAACATTGAAAATAATATTCATTTCTCTTTTACCAAATCTTTTCTTTCTCATCACTTACATTCCCCATTATTATCCTTTAACTTTTCAGTTCATTAGTAGTCCAAGTGGACATCATAATTTCAATTTTTGATTACAGTTTATTCTTTTTGAAGATCAAGACACACTTTATGAAAGGCAAGAAAACAAATTCTACCCTTGATATGGCTAAATTTTGCCATTTTATCAACTTGGCCGAATCTGCCAACAGGGGTGGCAGCTCGACCTTTCCTCAGTTTTTTATTTGTATCTGGAGTTTTAGGACTCCAAATTAGGCGATGTCAGATTCGTTGGAAAGCTAACACTCCTAGCTACACTTCTATGAGGGGAACCTCCCTGAATTTTGTAGTTTTCAGGTCCAAAATCCTCCCAGGAAACAGGGCAACGAACCTGCCCTGTTTTGCTAATGGAGAAGGTATCTCCAATTCATCTTAAATCCCTGCTTCCTCATCAGTCATAGCCATGCCTTCCCTTTATTCATGGCATTCCCGTCTCATTTTATGTCCTCTTAAGGTCACTGGTACCTAATTAATAAATTAAGCACACCATAAGTTCTCATTCCCTCTCTGCAGTATCCAGTAGAGAATGTGGCCAAGGGAACCAAGAGTTCCCGATGATGATTTCTGTCAAATGGAGGGTGTTCCTTCCAATCCCACCGGTCAGTTAGTAGATAAGTGTCATAAGAACAACATATCCAAAACTTAGCATCATCCAACGGTGGAGTCCTGATATATGGCCACCGGAGTATTATTGGTTTTACTCCAAAATCTGCAGCTCTCTCTATCCGTTTTTCTCTTCTTCTTTTTCTTTAAGGCACTTAGATTAATCTAATCCATTTAACCTCACTCATTTATGCATTTTCCCAACATTTTATGTTAAAGAACCCTAAATCCCAATTCAAGAAAGGCATAAACTTCTAATCAAATTGAAGTTGATTTCATAGAAATTGGAATTAGAACTTCTTACTTAGATGGAAATCTAAACTTTACTTCACAAATTTTAGAAGAATCTTAGCCTTCTTCTCCTTGTATGTTGTCAGCCACTTTTCCCCCTCTTCTCTTCACCAATTCTTCACTTTTCTTCTTGTTAATTCTTCCACCCGATTGTGTTCCTCCACATAATAATTCCAAGGCTTATTTGGGTTTACTAATTTTAGGTGTTTACTCCAAGTTTTGATGAAAGAAAAATCTGAAATTCTCCCCCCTCCTTATTCTTATTATCAGCCGGCCATGTATGAGAGAATGGATGGATATTTATAGTCTCATCTCTTCTTAATTCCATTTTGGCCACATCTTTCACTCTTTTTTTCCAGTATTTATTATTATTATTATTATTATTATTATTATTATTATTATTTTGCTTTATTTTATATTATAACAACATTTGGAATTATTATAAACCTCCCTCTCTTTGTATACTTTATTCTCAGGCTTCACACTATACTTACTCAACCAATCCATGCCTAGGATTACATCAAAATCATGCAATTCTAAGAGTATCAGGTCTATTTATATTTCATATCCAGCTAGACTAACCCCCTCCCACATAAATAATATTTTTTTTCTACCTTGTTTCCCATTGGAGTTCCAATTCTAAGCCTCTTTTTTTTTTTTTCTATTACTTTCACTCTCTTCCCTATTTTGGTGATAATTCTCCTAGTAATAAATGAGTAGGTAACACCTGAATCAAACAACACATACACATTAAAGTTATTCATCAGTAGCGTACCTACCACCACATTGGATGCAACCTTAACCTCTTTTTGTGTCAGGTGAAAGACCCTTTTTAGGGTTTGGTCATTATATGCCCTTGGCCTCCCTCGGCTGGAGTTTGCCCCTGATTAAGAAGATTTTCATTGGCCTATTCATTGCGACTGACTGTTGGTGACTCTGACTCGAATATCTAAAGCTTTATACCTGTACAGTATTCCTGTTAAGGCACTTCTTCTTATAATGGCCTTTTTTTCATAGTAATGACGCCTTTGCCCCAGATATTGACAGTTTCTCCATCTATGGCCATCTCTTCTACAAACAAACATCGCCCTAGGGAAACTGAGTAGTCTTCAGGGCGCCTTTGTTTGCACTTTATACAATGAGAATAGTTAACATTATTCTAGTCACTAGTTCCCCCCGAAGAGTTCATCCTTGAATGCATCTGGCCTTCCATCATATGTCCGCTCGATTGTTGATTGAACAACACTGTCGAGGCTCATTTCCATCTGTGTTGGTCAAACATTCCACTCTTCCCATTCTTCGAAAGCGGTGGCCTACTAGAATAATAGCCCCCATCTCTCTTTTTACATGTTCCTTCATACCCCTATTAACCCTCTCCAATACAAGATTTTAAAGCCTAAGTTGCTTCAATCAGCTCCCTCACTGTATTAAATTTTAATGTGATTAACCTTTGCCTCAATTCCTATCAAAACCTATCTCTTAGTTTCCCAATTATATGCTCCTCTATCATGACTCAGTGTGGGGCAAACAATGAGAGATCATGAAATCATCATTCATATTCCAATATCGACATCTTACCCTGTCTCAATGTTAGGAATTCTTGCTCTTTCACCTTGTGATGGTACCTGGAATAGAATTGGTTCTCAAACTCTAATTTAACATCTCTCTAAGTTAATGTCTTAGTTACACATCTCATATGAATGGTTTCCCACCATGTCATGACTCGGTTAGACAATAAATGAGTAGCACAACTTACCTGCAAGTCCTTGGGTATGTTAATTTGGATCATAGTCTTTTCCACTTTCCTAATCCATTTTCCTAATCCACCTCCCTGCTATCTCAACATCTTGCTCTTTTATATACAGTTCACAACTCATTTCCTTCATGTTTTTTACCAACCACACAAGTAACACCATGTTTTTTGTGGTTGCAACAACTTTTAGGGTTGTCTGTGGAGCTTGTATAGCTAAAGTTGCCTGAGCAGTGGAGCCAGCCATGCCATTTATTATCGCGTTGACTATTTGAATCATAAGTCTTGGGTATCCTTGATAGAAACATTAGTGGGGGTACCTCTGTTCTTCCTTGTGGTTCCACCGCTATTTGGTGTACTTTTTTCATCTGATTTGGCATTTGCCCTTTATTGGCTTCCGCGAGTCTTCCTTTTAAGGACCCAGATGACCTTACTGGGGCTTAAGAAGCAGTATCATCCAATGGGCCTTTGTCCTATCAATCATCGGCATCCCACCCTCTATTCCTACCTTTCATGGAAGGTGGCTCAGTTTGCGTTCCCTGCCCAATATGTACCATCCTGAAATAAAGCACAACAACAATATTCATAACAATACTCAAAATCTAAACCAGACGCTTTAATACCAATTGTAATATCCCAATAATTCAAAACCAAAATTGATGTAAAATTTTATTTTATTTTGTAAGCCATTACATGTTCAATGTCAGAATGACTTAGTTTTTCATTAATGATTTTCAATGTTAAAATGAATTAGTTTTTGTTGATGATTTTTTATGTAAAAAAGGCTTAGTTTTCATTTACGATTTTGAGTGTTAGAATGATTTAATTTTTTTTATGGTTTTCACTGTAAGAATGACTTTGTTTTTCGTTCATGATTTTCATTGTCAGAATGACTTAGTTTTCGTTGATGATTTTTAGTATCAGAATGACTTAGTTTTTGCTAATGATTTTCAATGTTGAAATGACTTAGTTTTGTTGGAAAATTCAGTGTTATAATGATATAATTTATTTTGATGACCTTCATTAAAATTAGGGATGAATGTCTTGTTGCAATATTATCATTGTACAATTGTACAAACATGGGAGATGTTTGAATGAATGTATGTATGTTCTGCTATATGTTTGGAAATGGTCTTTGACATTACCTAAATAAAAATATACTGAGTAATGGTCATTTTTTGTATTAGGAGGTGCGACCATAATCAAATCTTCGATAAATGACACACTACGAGAGGAGCAGGCAGGTGGTTTCCACCTTTAACTAATTATTATTAAATCCTCGAAGTATTTATACATGATATTGCT
Source organism: Populus alba (assembly GCF_005239225.2). Lineage (NCBI taxonomy): Eukaryota > Viridiplantae > Streptophyta > Magnoliopsida > Malpighiales > Salicaceae > Populus > Populus alba. The sequence continues at coordinate 6,010,233 of NC_133286.1, read as the reverse complement.
ACCTGATTTTAATATATTAAAATTACTCATAAAACACAATAAGTAATAATGTGATTAGCTTTAACTAATGGTATCCATATTGGATAACCAAGATTAATTGATGAGATTATCTTTAGTTGATGGTATTCATATTGGATAACCAGGATTAAATGATATGATTAGCTTCGGCAATTGTATCCATATTGGATAACAGGGGTTCAATGATGTGATTAGCTTCAGCTAATAGTATCCATATTAGATAACCCGGATTCATTGATGTGATTAGCTTCGATGAATGGTATCCATGTTGGACAATTGAGATAGATTGATGAGATTAGCTTTGGCTAATGGTATACATATTAGATAACCAAGATGAATGATGAGATTAGCTTTGGTTGATGGTATCCATGTTGGATAGCCAAGAATGAATGATGAGATTAGCTTTGGCTGATGATATCCATGTTAGGTAGCCAAGAATGAATGATGAGATTAGCTTTAGCTAATGGTATCCATGGCATTTGACACGACCAGAAGATTGATGTCTTCTCTCAAGTGCAGGAGTGTCGAAATAATAAATAACTTAGCAAGTCCGGGGTCGAACCATAAGGAGGTTAACTATATAATAATGATGATGATGATGATGATGATAATGAGTTAAAGAGAATTTTGAGATGTGAAATTAATGTGAGGATTAAACAATGATAAAAATAAATGTCAAGGTTAGAGGATCCACTAATGGTATTTCAAATAAGTATAATATAAAATCTTTTTATTGTTCAACTAGAAACCACACACAAAGAAGGTTTCAATTAGATGATTTGTCATTAAAAGCTCATTATAAATTATTAACATGATCATATTAGTTATCTTATTTAATTAACACCAATACTTTTAAATATTGTCAGGAATTCATGATGTTAACTTATGTTAACAACAAATCAAGTTCATTTCATAACACAGGTGTCGGTTATACCATACAATTGGCTATGAAGGATCAAGCATTTTTTGTACCAAGTGTTATACAATACAAATCTAGATTAACCATTTAACAAGTAAGGTATTAAGAATTAATAAGATAAAAATGATAAGACATGTTAATAGCAAACTTTCTTCGATGTGAGCATTGAAGTCCATATTGAGTTTATATTATGCATATCCTAACACCATTAGTGAAACCTTTTCACCTTAACATATTAAACTTAGCTAAACCTTATGAAGAAGAGAAACATAAATAAACAAGATAGGAACATAATTATATAAGTATAGTAAAGGAAATGAAAGGCATAAACAAGATATTAATGACATTATAACATGAATAAAACTAGAACATTAAAACTACAAAGAAAGAAAGCAAGAAAGGAAATGATCTTGATCTGAAAACCAAGATGCCTAAATGCATGGCAAATGCCTCCTTTTATAAGCTAAAATTCAAAACTATTGATTTGATGACTAATTGTTGAGTGGGTGGCCACCTCTTGACTTGGTAATAATCCTTATCTTCTTGTCTGCAGAAAACGTTATTACTAACATCAGAATTTGAATAGATAGTGTTCATGAAAGTTTTGGAAAATTGTCTCAGCTTTCCAACAAAACAAGAATGCGGTCATTTGGACTTTTAGAACTTGAGATATTGGTTGAACACTGAACAATGTCTGGGCTGCAGGACAGATTCTGACTTCTCTATTGTTGCTATAATTTGAACTTGAAAATGATTCTTTTTAATCTTGGACTCTCATGAAATTTTTAAGCCTATGTCTTAGCTTTCTATCCATATAAACCAGACCTAAATCCAAGTTTTACAGCTCTGGTTATGATCCAATAATCGAATGGTGTTCCAATTTGAATTCAACTAGTATCTCTTTTCTAAGCTTAGCCTTCTCTTTGTCTTCTCAATTTCAGTAGTTAAACTCATCAATGAATTCTTTGATTTATGTAATAGACCTGCATTTAAAATGAATATTTATCACAAATTAAATGTATCTTATATTATCAAACTCATCAATCAATCATTTGATTTACAATCCATTAAATGGTTTAGTGGCTTAACTAATTTATCTTCCTTAACTAAACAAGGGAAGAAACTTCAACTTTCAAAGACAACATCTTTCAAGCAAGGAAATAAGATTAACGGATAACACAAATTAATGGACACTTTTTCATTTACAAGTTTCAGATTCGACTATAAGGTATCCAATGCAAGAAGATTTTGTTTTGGAGTTGTTTTGATAACTTGTATTAATCTAAATATTGTTAAGGTTTATTTATTGTTTTAATTAATATTTGAGATAATTATATTTTACTTTTAGGAATTTTATTTTTGTTAGGCTTGTTTTGGCCTAAACTCAATGTTTAAGTTTATTTTAGGCATTAGGTTTGTGCTTAGCTAAGTTTTAGATAAGGTCTATTGGTTTACAACCCAATATAAGACATTATAGTTATTATCTTAGAATTATATTATGTTTTGTTTAGCTACAAATTTGAAGAGCCTTTAGACATTAATGAAACTTAGATTTGCTTGAACAAACTTCTTTTTAAATCTGACTTATCAAGGTATAGCTGACCTTATAGATCATTCGCAATCACCCAATACCTCTGGTTCTTAGTTACAGGTTAATTCTAGGTAGGGGGCAAAAAAACCGAGAAACCGATTAAACTGAAAAAAAACAAAAAAAAAGATAACCAAAAAAATCAAATCATGAAAAAAAACCAATTAAAATATTTTTTAAAATTTTCAGTTCGGTTTGGTTCGGTTTGGTTTCGATTTAATAAGCCTAAAACTGAAAAAATCAAACCAAACCAAATTGGTTCAGTTAAAAAAAATACTATAAAAGCTCTTTCTAATTTTTAACCCTAGCATCTCCTTACCCTGCATCCAGCAGCTGTCCTTACCCCAGCCCTCACAAGTCGCCCCCTCAACCCTCACAAATCTCACAACTCTCAAATCTCAATCTCTCACTCTCAACCTAATAAAAAATGATTTCCCCATCATTGTACAAAACTTCATGGCCAGATCTAGTTGTTTAACAAGTTTTCAATCTTCATATTGCAGACTACTAGATCTTCAACAAGACTTCAATCTTCATTTGCAAATCTGACAAACCAGCCACCTCCCTCTCCCACACGAGCATGGCACACACCAGTCACCATACCTAACCTCCAGATCTAGAAAACCAATCACCTCCTTGGCTCCCTCTCTGACACCTGACCTTGAATCTTGTCATACCAGGTATGTTTTCTTTTTTCTATCAATCTTTGTTTTTATTTTCTTAACATATGCTCTGTGTATTTGTTAAAGTAGTATGTCCTTACCAAAAATCAGAGTTGGAGCTTAGATTAAATTGGTATAATTTTCATTTATATCGATGCTAATGCTTGCTGTAAACAATTTAAACTTAAGAGGTCAGAGCTGGTTTTTTAGGATTTACCTATGGAGGAGGACTGAATGCTTAGCATACCAGTCAGGTTTGATAGTCCAGAAGTACTAATGAAGGAGGACTGAATGCTTAGCCCTGGTACGACAATCATCCTCTGTTCATTTTGATGTTAGTTAAAAATATTTTAGCTTGCTTTTTTCTTATATGGATGTAATCATCCAAACAACTTCAGAGTTAATCTTGCTAATTGATATCACGTTCCCATTGCAAGTCCCCAAGATTTTATAATGAACTGATATGTATGGATGATTGCATGTCTTTTGGGTGAATTCATATAATTGTTTTTTAAAAAAATGCAAATAATTAGATAATAAGAGCCCAGAAGAATTTCAGATATAACAAAATAACCAGATCCCTATGTAATGTTTATTTACGTTCTGATTTTATAGGAAGGTTTTGTTTTTTCTTCACAAACATCAATTTTTTGTTTTGGTTTGTTTTGCATCATGTGTTTCTGCATTTAACTTCTAGACTGCTACATTATAGATTAAGTTGGTCTCACATAATACTTTTCTCAATTGTCAACATGTAATCAAGTTGATGTTGGTATAATGTTTCACAAAGTTCTTGATTTGTTTTTTGATTGGGATGATGTGCTCATTGAAGATTTATATTTTTTGCCTGAAGTGTTTTATAATAAGGTTATTGGTTGTTTTTTTAAGCTCTTTTGAAGACAATGCTTTGTATTTTAAATTTTAACTTGGTGTGTGTGTTATTTAAACTTTGATGTAGAAGTTTTACTCCAAAAAAAAAATAGTAGGAAAGCTTGCATCATATTGAACACAATATTGGCACTAATAATGTAATATAAATGAAAATTCAGTGTCAAAAAAATTAAATATATTCTAGAATCTTGTAATAAAATTAAACAATATTAACATCAATTAAAAGCCCATTAGAAAGCCCAAAAACAACCTAAAAAAACAATACAAGTTTTTGCTGGTTTTTTTGTAAAATAACAAAACCGAACTGAAATCAATCAGTTTGAACTGGTTTCGATTGTTTTTTTTTTAATCGGTTTGGTTATTTTTATAAGTAAAAACCGAATCGAACCGAAAATGATTACTTCTAACTCCAGGTCAAGGTTTAACCAAACTTGCTTATTCAACTTTATTGACATCAATTAAATATTCAGTGTCAAAAAAATTAAATATATTCTAGAATCTTGTAATAAAATTAGACAATATTAACATCAATTACAAGCCTATTAGAAATCCCAAAAACAACCTAAAAAAACAATACAGGTTTTTATCGATTTTTTTGTAAAATAACCGAACCGAGCTGAAACCAATTAGTTTGAACTGGTTTCGGTTGTTTTTTTTAAATCGGTTTGGTTATTTTTATAAGTAAAAACTGAACTGAACCGAAAACGATCACCCCTAACTCCAGGTCAAGGTTCAACCAAACTTGATTATTCAACTTTATTGGGGGAATTTATCATCTTTATTGTGAACTGTATAACCACGTGATCATGAAGTTTCACATCATAGCACCACCATAAAAGCAGTAATATAATATTATGAGATATTTGTCAAACAACACAACCACACCCAAATCTAATTTATCAATATTGCAAATTAATCAAGGTATATAATTTTAACAAAACTTTATTTAATAAAACCCTAAACCTAATGTAATTGACAACAACCCAACATCAATTTCCTCCATAAATAACATAGTTCATCAACTCAATTGATATATTTCATAGCTAGTTAACATAACTTATATCTAATTTGAAAAAAATCTTAAATTAACATTAAAAAAAACCCCTAACAATAACATAATTGACAACAACCTTATCACACCTAGACATCATAGTGACCGATTAAAAAAAATAATCTTGATTGGAAAAGGAACAAATATCTGGCATCTTATTCTTTTAGGGGAAAAGGTCTTGTTCAAAGAGTCGACACCTAGTATTATGGTCACTAGGAACTCTAATTGGTCAACAGAGATTCTGTGGTACGGGACTGGTTACGCAAAAAAAAAAGATGTTATCACCCCTTAAACGTCCTACCTAAGGCATGCTGCATTGTTGGTTTTGTCTAAAATTGCTAAGAATTTGTTCTTCTGTGGTACGGGACTGGTTACGCAAAAAAAAAAAGATGTTATCACCCCTTAAACGTCCTACCTAAGGCATGCTGCATTGTTGGTTTTGTCTAAAATTGCTAAGAATTTGTTCTTCTTTTTTCCTTTTTTTTTTATTCTTCCTTTTATGTTTTTGACTCTGGCGTCAGTGAACAATTCCTACAAATATTTCCAACTCTAGCGTTGGTAAATATTGCACAAATCCAAAAAATACGATACTCCTGACTCTAACGTCAGTGAATATTTCGCAAAAAAATGAATTCAAAGAAGAAATTTTCTATGTCATTTTTTTCTTGTTTATCCTTTATTATTATTTGCCCTTTTTAGATGGAAGTAAAAAACAATTTCATGACATATTTGCATTTAACAGTAATAGTCCACAAATTGAGCATATCTACAAAAAATACAAACACAAAAAAAAAGTGTGAGGGGCCCACAAATAAATCAACGAAGGCCCCCAAATATTTTTGGAATTTTTTGTTATCGAAAAGGGGTTTGTTTGGTCAAATATCAAATTAGAATGGGCATAAAATTTATGGCCAATGCATAAGGGTGTGTTTTGCCAAGCACACCCTTAGCAACACACAATTTGGGCTGGTTGGGCCTAAAACTCAAACCTGACCCACTCTTTTTTCTTTTTGGGCTGGATCTAGCCCAGCCATGTGGGTTGAACTAGACCCAACCAAACCGGCCCGATTACTGGTTCAAATTGATAACTCGACCGATATATTTTTCTTTGCAAAGGTGCGCGAGCTACTCGCGCACCCTTGTTACAAGAAAAGGATAATTAAAAGTGAAAAGGAGGGGACGAAATGACTTGCCTGTTTTTGGATTGTTGTTGCCAACTTCTCGAGGGAAGATGATACAGGTGCTCATTGTTGGGAAAACTGGTATTATTCCTTATGCATTTGTTTTCCTCCCCTCTTTTGCATACACTAAAGTCTGTATTTCTAGTGCCAGAGTCCCTTCGTGTATAAGAAACAAAGTTTCAATCATAGTCATTTTTTTTTTTTGAAGTTTGAATTTGATTAAGAGTCAAATTTTAAAGCAGATAACTATCATTATCTTGAAGACAAGAATTATCTTGAAGATAGGGATAGAATGACAAAAATACATTGTAATCCCTAGTTTTTATGCAAGTTGACAAATCATATTTTTCATCGAAATAAATCTATGATATTTTAATTTTACATTTTAAACCCTGTAAAATTAAAGTAAAAAGTCAATAGACCAAAATTGGGTTACAACAAATCTAAATTCATCATTTTTCTCTATAAGTATTTTATAGCTAATTAATAAAATTTAAATGCAATTCACTAAAATCCTAAAAAACACCTTAAGCTTAACCCTAAAACAATCAAAATTAAAAATCAGTAAAAATGCTATCAAACTAATAGAGAAGAATGTGTAATATATCTTAAATCATCTTAAATTATTGAAAGTGGGTGATAGTGGTGGTGGAAACTGGCAATGGTAGTTAGAATCAACAACAACATTTAAATGAGAGGAGAGAGTTTGTCGTCTCGCGGTGGGGAGAAAGGGTGGTGAGATGGCTCTTTTAAGGGGGGCGGGGGTGGGGTTAATAGGAAAAGGAGGAAAAGAAAGATTGAGTCACAAATATTGTATGCAATTGTATTATTTTTCTAAATAAGTTCTGCACTGTATTATTTCCTTCCTATTTTTTAACGTGCTACTTTGAAAAAAAATATCTCAAAATTTCAGCATAGGTTAATAATGAAACAAGAAAAAAAATTATATGCCCATGAAAAGAAGAATCTAGGAGATATATAGGTAAAAACGTGAATCCATAATGGAGTTGACATCATGCAAATTTCAAGTATTTTCTTTAAAGAAATATTGCTAATCAATATATTAATTAACAATGTGAAAAATAAAATTATAACTATTTAAAATTTAGAAATGAATAAAACTAAATACAATAAAATTGGATTCATTAAGTTCCATTTGTTTGATTTATTAATTTATTTGGTTTTGTAATTATATATTTTTTATTCAATTTAAAAATAAAATAAATCAAAAAACCAAATATTCTTTTTCTCTAATTTTCATTTTGGTTTAGTTTGAATAATTAAATTTTATAGTGTATGTTATCTAAAACATAGGCATTGTAACAATCCTTTATTATTATTATTATTATTATTATTATTATTATGCCCTTAATCATTCTCTTAGAGAGGAGACAAACAAGTTTTTAAACAGAATATATATATATATATATATATATATATATGGTTAACAATATTCGTTTTTTGAACATCATTAATTAACAAGATAAAAAGGAAACCGACAAGTTGTTTGGAGAAGTGCATTAAACAGTAATGAATAAAACGATCTGTCGTTAACTCTCCTCTCCACTTTCCGTCTGAATCTTCATCCCTCTCTGGGGACATCAGTGGGGACCTTCCTTTTCAACGAACCCATAAAGCTCCTTTATTCCTCTCCACAATTTATTTAATTTTAATTCAAAGAACACGATGGTTCAATATCTGGGCACAGTACGCCTTACTCCTTCCCTGCCCAGTTTCAGACGCCAAATCAATCTCATCAATCTCAACTCCTCTCCTCCATTTTCACTTTCAAGAAATGCGTTCTTCTCCTCTTCACTTTCAAGAAATGGGCTCTTCTTATCTTCAATTCCAGGAAATGGGCTCTCCTCATCTTCACTCTCAAGAAATGGGTTCTCCTCATTTTCACTTCCTAGAAACGGGTTCTCTCCCTTCAGAAGGATTCTTCAAGCTTGTCTTCAATCAAGTAACTAACCAACCATCTAACTGAACCAAGTAGTTTCAGATTTCTCTGTCTTGGTTGTGCTACATATGTTTTTTATATCGAAAAATGCTAATATTATGAAAACATGACAAGATAAAACCATATATATATATATATATATATATATATATATGAAACGTTGGATTACTGGGGCCTACTAATGAGCTCACTTTGAGATTATGATTCAACGGCTCGTGTGCCTTTTTTGAGTTTTCTTTTCTTGATGTTTTGAAATCAAATCAAGTAGGTGTCATTTGTTTTTGAGATTATTGATTCTGTTTCCTGACTAGAGATGTTGACGTGCTGTATTTTTATCAATAATAATATGATGCTGTTTGCAGATTTTTGTGCTTTTCAATAAGTTTTGACCTGCTACTGCATTGAGTTCTTACAGATGCTAGTAGAAATGCTGATGCACATTTACAGGCTGGCCAATCTGAAATTATTTTTATGGGGACGGGGACTAGTGAAGGGATTCCACGTCTCAGCTGCCTTACCAATCCTTCAAATAAATGTCCGGTACTGCTGCAAAACATCCACATTTTGGCACCAACTGTTTATGTTTTCATGATTGTTTCAAGACTGTGACTCCTGTTTTCGTAGGTGTGCTCGAAAGCTGTGGAACCAGGTAACAAGAACAGGAGGCTTAACACAGGCCTCCTTATATGCTATCATGGACCCTCTGGAAGGCGCAACATTCTTATAGATGTCGGCAAGTATGTGACAGCCTACTTTATGTTTTTGTGTCATTGTATTGTTTACTGGTTTGATTAATCATGACTTTTTAGTTAGCATTATTTTCATGGTTTTACTAAATATCTAATTACTTATTTGATCAGACTTTCTTTCAACTTCTATTCTTCAGGTTTTTCTACCATAGTGCTCTTCGATGGTTTCCTGCATTTGGGTTAGTTTTAGCTCTTCATACTTTAGAAATACTTAAGGCTTTTAATTCAGATGATATCAATAATAGCCAGTCAAATTTGATCAGTGGCCTTTTTCTTTAGATAAGATAACTCTGCTAGGATAACATTCAGATAAAGCATCATGTTAGCATTGACCCAAGGAATCTTAAATGTGTGCTTGGAAAGTTGTCCGGTTGCAAGAATAAATCAGAATGAGGCAGAGGAATCTTTAGGTTTTATGCATGAAATAGAGAGGGATGGTATACTTTTTATATATTTAAGGTGGCAATGTATTGGAACCATCAATGTTCCTTTTATAAATGATACATGATTGAATTTCTACTTGAATTCATAAATTTGAAGACACGCATGCGCATGCACAAATAAGGTGGTTGCTGATCATGGTGTATTCTTTAAGTATATAAGCTAATGGATTGCTACTTTTTCCTTGATTTACTTTAGTTTTCTTCTATTCTAGTTTCATTATTCCAGAGTCACAAGTTTTTTTCCCCATTCTTATGGAACAGCCACTTCATCATATATAGAGGAAACTGTATTTGTTGAGTATTTTGTTTTTATTGTATGCATAACCAGAGGTCATGGAAAGTATGAGAGCAACTGAACGATGGCTAGTCTTAAGTCATAAACTGAAATGACTTGTACACTGGAATATAAAAATATGAACTGTTGTCAATGGTGATGTATAGCAGGTTATATTAATGACTTTTCTTTAATAACTATGAGTTGGTTCTACATGGCACCAATGTACATTTTGATTTTTCTATTAGGTTTTTGTTATGTTGATATTGTCTTTTAAGATCCCGACAGAGTAACAGTTCAAAATGGTGGGTTGGGAATACTCAACTAAATCAGTAGTTCTTTAACAGATTATCTTATATTGCATGTGTCTATTCAGGTATTTGCCATTATGTAACTATCTGCATTCCTGTCAGGCTAAGAACAATTGATGCGGTTATTATTACTCATTCTCATGCTGATGCAATTGGAGGTCTCTAACTTAAAGCTTTCTAATGTTATTTGTTCTAGATAAGGATAACTGAGATGAAGTGTCAAGTTTTTCTTCTTCTTCTTCTTCTTCTTCATTAAAATACACACTCTTGCAGGTCTGGATGATCTCCGTGATTGGACAAACAATGTGCAGCCTTACATTCCAATTTATGTTGCAGAGCGTGATTTTGAGGTGTAAATTCCAAATTTCCAATTATGCATTTCTTTTTACAAATTCTGTTGTTTCTGGATCTTAACATGTTCAGTAACTGGTAGTATTTTTATAAGTACATTAAAAGTGCTTGTAATGTAAATGATAATTCCTGGACCAAATCATTGGTTAGAAATTTATGATATACTGGCCAAAGTTTTACTTTAATTCTCAATATTTCGTAGACTCACCATTAACCATATCAGAAAATCATGGTTTCTCTCAGCTGCATAACAATTATTACAATAATGTCGTTTTCATCTATTTCTTTTCATACCCTTGTAGTGTGCCTAATAGTTCATTAGAGCATGAAATCTTGTTCTGTTCTAGTAGAAAACACGTACATTTATCCAAATTGATGGGTGAATTGATACTTAGAACCCCTATACTGAAATTGTTGATATCAAAACGGAAATGTACCTTTTTTATTTTATGGGCACATTTCAGAACTGATTGTATGATGTTCGAATCATTTCAGGTGATGAAGAAGACTCATTATTATTTGGTGGATACAAGTGTGGTTACACCAGGTGCTGCTGTCTCAGAGCTGCAATTTAACCTAATACATGAAGAGCCCTTTGTTGTGAATGATTTGAAGGTATTCATCAATTTGCCAGTTAGTATCTAATTGAGGTCTTTTTTTAGCTGAAGTTTTGGGTTTTTTGGGCCTGTGATGAAGTTTGAATTTCAATTTTGACTGATAAACTGTTCTCCTACCAGCTAGGATTCTCCTTTTGTGGCCAGCTGTTCTTGTGACTATTTAGTCATCAAGTAATTTAAGTTATTGATGTCAAAAACACTTACATTTATGTCTTTTTGATTGTGTACATGCCAAATTCTAAATTTGGGGAAGGTTAACTGCATACGGAAATATTGGAAGGCTCCTCAGTTGGAGCTTGGTTAGGAATTTTACAGTCATTATGTTCCTATGATATTTGAATTCTTCAGCAATCAAGGCCAATTTTCATCTTATTCACTGATCCAGCATCAAGTAGCATAGCTGAATGAGGAATGATGGCAGAGATTCTCTTAAAACTCTATTTTCCAGGATTTAGTTAAGGGTTAAATTATTTAATTGCTGTTTGGAAGTTAGAATTTATGAATCTTGCAAAACCATGTCAGAATAAAAGAATGTGTGTACAATGTTGATTTTGCTGAACAGATGGTATTTTGTCTTAACTGGTTCAAACTTCACTTGCAGAAATTTACATCATGTTATAAACTGTTCAGTGATTAAATGGCTTTTCGGACTCAGAGTATCATTTTTTATTGCTTCATAGAAGGGGCTAGTGGCTCACTTGTTTTAGATCTTACCTGCTTACTATGTGCTTTTTATAGTTGGGATCCTACGGATACAAAAATATGATTTTAAATGAAATTTATTTCTTTTATTGTGTGCTTATTTAAGTAATAACGTGACCCTGCTTTTGAGGGTGTAGTGACCTGGTCTTAATAATTCTTTGAATTTTCTACTTTAATGTTAAACACAAACACACCCAATTCAATATAGTATTCCCCATTTGAGGTAGAGGGCAACACATTTACAAGAGCAATATAACTAAAGATCGAGTACCCACCCTTCTGCAGATGAGATCATGAGATGTTTCGTTGTCTGAGTATGACAACTCCTCACACATCTTTCTTTAACTTCCTTTCAGTTTACCCCTTTACCAGTGTGGCATGGTCATGGTTATCGTTCTCTTGGTTTTCGTTTTGGTAACATATGTTACATCAGGTATGGCTTATATGTATGACAGATGTTCTTTTGGAAACTGTTATGCTGTCTGTAATATTTTTATCTAGATCCCAGAGATAATTTTTCTCATGCAGTGATGTTAGTGAAATACCTGAAGAAACGTATCCACTCCTTAAGGACTGTGAACTCCTGATTATGGTTCTCTCTCTCTCTCTCTTACACACACACACACACACACTGATTCCCTAACATGTAAGGGCATGAAAAAAATATCATGGTTGAAAATGGCACACACATGTTTGCTTTCACATTTCTTCTAGTTCATTGCAAATACTCCCCTTTTAGCTTATGATATGAAAATATCTCCAGGATGCTTTGCGGCCTGATCGGTCTTCGTCGACACACTTTGGACTTCCAAGGGTATATTTTATTTGCCTTTTCTTGTAACAAGATTATATTATCAGGAGATTCAGAACTATGCTTATTTTCACTTTCTTTTAGGCCATAGAAGAAGTACGGAAAATTCAACCAAGGAGAACACTTTTCACTGGTATGTGTAAGCCTCCTTTTATATATTTTAGAAGCGCTGCCTTGTGCCTTTACTGGAAGAACAGAACTTCTATACAAGTTTCCATTCCTTTCTTTACATATGGTTTTGCAAAAAAATGAAATGATCTAGATCATCTCATTCCTTAATTTACATTAATAATCATATTCAAGTCTTTTGTCATTCAGTGAAATTGCAAAAGTTAACTTGGTTCTTTTCCTAATTAACCATATTGAAGGTATGATGCACCTGATGGATCATGATAATGTGAATGAATATCTTGCAAAATTGATGGAGACAGAAGGTCTCAATGTGGAGCTAAGCTATGATGGGTTGTGTGTGCCCGTAACACTCTAGATTTTGTCATGTCTTCCCATTCTTTGCCTCAGTAAAGGCATTCTATAGCATACCTCAAATGTCAATTGGTTTCTCAGGAGCTCGTGACATACTAAGTCATTTTTGTGAGCTCCTCTGACTCAGTCAATTCAGGGACTGATATTTGCCCTTTTTACTCCTTGCATATTTTAAGTTTGTGCTTACGGTGTTACTTTTCTGTTTACAATTACAATGTAACTTCTTTCATCAACAAGGATGCGATTGCATACATTTGATGGACTAGAATTCTCGGCACATGATTTAGAATTGATTAATTCAAAATGTTGTGTTGGTCAGTTGAAATGACAACCTATCGATGCTTGATATCTAGAATTTTCAGCACTGGCATACAAGAAATGCTTGACCTTTTCGCCAAGATTTAGAATTTTCTTTGGCTGTTGTTTTTCTGACCAAGATGTAGGCCAATCATGAGAGTAGGTTATCTAAACCAGGCAAACAGGCAACTAAACATCTGAATTCAAAGTTGGCATTTAACAGAGGCCGGTGGTTCACATGGTTGCTCTTGTTCATATATAATATAATGATATAATCCAGAAAGATAGGCATAAACCTCAAGTTGACATTGCTGGGTCAGAAGAATTAACCTTGATTCATCTTTAGAGGTAATATGCATCACTACAAAGTCAACTTGCCCACATTTTCAATTAAAGGTTAGAACATGGGATGAATACTCCTTTGTCTCATAGGATTGAGAATGAAACCTCCTTCTAAGCACAACAACTTTTGTACGTTGCAAATATCCTATTTTCTTTGCTTCAATCGGATATCGCAGATATCTAGTTCAGCTATTACAAAAATCTCGCAGCGTTTTTGTCTCGTTTGCAAATGAATGAAAGCATGGATATAAAACTTTCTTGACCTGCTGAGTTAACATGGTGATTCACCAATTTAGAATCTAATTAGGACTGGATTTAACCTGGTGATCCATTAATTTAAAATCTAATTTGAATTGAATTTTACTATTTATCTAAATGACATGTTTTAGGTTGACCTGTTTAATTTGTAAATTTGTGACGATTGATTTTTGAGTTGAATATTATAACTAAAAATAAACTAGAGGTATATGTGTTTTACCTAAACTAGTCTTTTTGCATACGACATGTTTTATCTTTTTTTATTATTATTTCAATAGTAGAAAAGCACTATCTTGAGAAAATTTTGCATATAAATCAAGATTAAATTATTTTTTTCTCAAACAAATTTAAGAATATATATATATATATATATATATATATATATATATATATATATATATATATATTGATGATATGAACTTAATGATCATGTAATCATTCAACCCACAACAAAAATGACAACTTCAAAAAAGTTGAATAATTAGGTTTCGTTTAACCTTGACCCAGAGTAAACATGTAACTAAGAAATATAGGTATTGGGATGATTATGAATGACATTAAAAAATCAGTTATACCTTGATAAGTTGGATTTACTCTTTGTCCCAACAAAAAAGAAGTTTGCTCAAACAAAAATGAGTTTCATTAATATATAATGGATGCCTCAAATTTAAAGCAAAACAAAACATAATATAGTTCTAAGATAATAACTATAATGGTCCTTTATTGGGTTACAAACTAATGGGCATTAACTAAAATTCAATGAAGCACAAGCCTTTTGTATAAAGTGTTGAAGTTTCTTCCTTTATTTAGCTGAAAGTCTGCTCTTTAAAATACAAAGGAAAATGGTAGAAATATCTCCTTTAAATAGCCTCTCATAATCTCCCTTTTTCGGTAAGAAAAATCCTGCAAAATAAGAAAAAGAACAACAAAAGAATCTCAAACCTCCTTGCCACCATATATATTCTATTATGGATATGGAATCCTTGCAAACTATGAAATATCTCCTTGTTTAACATGAAATCATTGTAAAGTAGATAAGTTAACAGCTACCACATATGTTATCAAGAGAATATTAAGGAATCTTTGTATTGTTTGGAATCCATAATACACAAGGAAATAATGTTTCTCTAATTTTTTTTTTATAGATGAATTAGAAGGCTTACTATATATATTTGAAAAGGTATGAATTTCTACTTTCCAACCCAATTAAAATCTTAACAAAATTCCTTATGTAACACTAGATATAGTTTAAACAATAGACAAAGGTCCAAACAGATAGATTTAACACAATTCGTCTAGTTACTTCAATCATGTTTGAGATAATCCCTTTAAAAACTTTGATTTACCTAAAAGCTTAAACCAATGTATAATAACATGCCTAAAAATTCCTATAAAAATATCAACCTAATCCAACGTTTAAATTGAAAGTTATGCTCAATAAAGTAAACCTGAATAATAGAAAATTTTACGCAAAAATCTAAATTTAACCTTGTTTGAATCGTGTCATTCCCTCTCTTTTCAATATGATTCATCCTTAAATCACCAATAGGTATAAAAAAAAAAAAAACAATTAGCCTCTTGTTGAAGCCTTTAGAGTTCTTTTCTTACTCACACTTGCCTCCAACAATATTATATGAAAGTAATAGCCGATAATATTTTTAAATAAACATGCATTGCCATCCACTTGCGTACATATGTTTTGAATGATAACCACTGCTTCACTCTTACATCTTTCACCCTTTCAATGTTGAACTGAATCTCTCAATTCTTCACGTTCTTTATTTGTTTTTTTATAAATCTTTGCAATTCGTTCAGCCTTACGCTCTTTATCTAACATCATAAAAGTATTATGATAATAAATATTGAAACGTGTAACCTCAGTTTCTCTTCCTTACTCATATTGAACTTCCTCTTATCAGCTTTATGCCAAACCTTGCTATTTTTTTGTCTCATCAAAGCCATCTTATCTTTTAGATCCTTCGTAACCCTTGTTAGTAGCTCAAGTTGTTTGGCGAAAACTTGTATCTGAAAGGTGTTGTCCACTTTTTATATCGCAAAATCATTATTTTTAGACATTTTTTAATCTACAAAAATCAATTAGTAGCAAGAAAAGTAAACCTCATAACTCTTATGTTTCATACGATTCAAGGCTTTTCATTCAATTGTTCTTATTACGTCTTTTACCTTTTAGCTTGTTTTCACGTAGTTTTTTCGAACTAAAAATCAATGAACCAAAGTCAATGTCTATTGTAACGCAATCCAAACATATACAAAGTGACTCAAGAATCAATAAGATATTGAAAACAAGCAAAAGTAAACTATGATTATGATTTAACAAGTAGCAAAGCGAATTCGTACAAAATATGGATGATATGAAGACTTGAAACAAAATAGAAGTAAGAATCAGTGAAAACACTTATTTGACTCCTAAATAACCTAAATATAACATAAATAAATTGCATAGCTAAAAAAATAGTAAAAAACGATATCTGAACAACCTTAAATTTGACTTGTTAAGCAATTTTAAACACCAAAATTAAAAATCAGATCAAACGATATCGGAACAACTTTAAATTTGATATGTAGTACCCTTATACCCAATAAACAATATATTTCAGTTTATAAGTCGTTCTTTAATGCTTAGATATCGAACACCTATATGTGATCAGTTTGCGATAGAATTTAACGTAGATTGAAATACAACTAAAGCAATATTAAACACAATTAAAACAGATAAACAAGGACAAATGTAAGAAGGAAAATAAAATAGACCAAAACTAGCTTAAGCAATTCATACCAAAACAAAGAATAAAAAAGAAAAAAAACTGAGATAATGACAGCAAGAAAGATATAACCTAATTCCAAAGTCTAACTATGATATCAACTGATGTAAACTCTGTAATTTATACAAGAGCTCTCTATAATAGAAGTTAGGAACAAATTTTTTTCTTAATAAACTTTGTAATTTATGCAAGAGCTCTTTATAATAAAGGTTAGGAACAAATCTTTTCTCATTATGGCTTTCATGCCATCCCATGAATCTTTGTATCTTTTATCATTCCTTCTCCTACTAAAAATAAATTGATACCACCATATTAATGCATAATTTATAAACTTAATGACAACGAGTTTTACCTTTTTTCTGTTCTAAGTAGCAATGACAATCAAAGATCCTTTCAACCTTCTTTTTCCATTCTAGATATGCCTTTAGATCATTCCTTTCTTAGAAAGATAATATTTTCATCTTAGTTGACCCCAATTCTCCACTTGAATCTTCACAAAACCCAAAATCATGGGTATTCTCTTTCTAGCTGAATGTTCCACCTTGACCAAAACTAACATTATTTTAGCTTTCATTCTACCCAAATCGATCTCTATTATTTATGGATGCAAAGTTATAATCATTATAATCTACATCTGTATTTTAATTTATAAAATCAACAAAGTCAATTTTAACATTTCATAGTGTCCTTCATTTTACCGCATGTAATATGGTGAGTGCATCTCGTAAAAATAAGGAAAAGTGAATCTCTTACCTAGAGCAAATCATAAAGGGATTTTTGTCCCAATCCACAACAAATACCCAAATGAATCAAAGGTTCTCTAAAAAAAAACCTTTGTAACTATTGTCAAGACTTTAACCTTCATATGTTATTAAATAAATAACCAACTTTTAATGAATTTACAAGAATAATTAGGCCTAGATTACCCTTTCAAGAGAGTAAATCATAGAAAGTTGTATCGAGATTGGATCGATCAAGCATACCCATTCCCTCATAGTTTTCTCTATCCAAAATTTGTTGCATCCCCCAACAATAATGGTTAATCTATTATAGAACATTTTGGTAAATTCATGGTTAAATTTGGCAATATAGATAATCATGCCAAGCTTTATTTGCTTGGTAATTCGTTAACTGAGTGGCCCATGCTTGGTATATGAAGTTGCCTTCGAATTCTATACAAGATTGGCATCAACTAGAGTATTTATTTCATTCATATTTTTTTCAAATTAAAGAAAAAAATGAGTACTTTCAAACTTGCATTATTAACATAACTTTATGATAAACTTGTCCAACAATTCACCAATTGCTTCAAGCAATCAAGTAAGGAGTAAGAGTCACACTCTTTTCCCTAATAAGGAGTTAATTCACCTGGCGAAGAGTGGAATGAACAATAAGATAAGAAGGAAACTTAAAGACTACAAATTCATTGATTTGAATCCACTCACGACCTATACCTTTCATTGCGAATGTTTGTTGATCGAAAAAGATCAAATGAAAATTTATATATTCTTATTATCAAAACCCAAACTACAATGTGAATCACCACAAGTTTGGCTTCGCAAAGGATACTAATAAAATAAGCACAATAAGACTTGCCACTATTGGGTCATATATCTGTAAGAATTCAAAAAAAAAATACCTAGTATAATGACATATCCACTTCTAAATTCATTAATAAAAGGTAAAATTCTAGCAGATATTTGATATCTTAGTTAAGGATATGCATGTTAAATTGTTGATGGGTCATGTTGTTTTATTTGATAAACAAATCACAAGAAAAAAAATAGTGCATATGACATAATACTTATTCTCACTACATTAATCAGTTTAGTGTTGCTTGTTATAAACCTTAATAGGCAACAACAAACTCATGAATAAGTGAACTACAAGAGCCACTAACAATAGTGCAGATGACAAAAAAAAAATAGTTCACTCATGGATATTTAATGATGCTTTATGGATAAGTGAACTACAAGAGCCACATGGATCATAAAACCCTCATCAGTGAATGATGATGAATGGCATCACTTGAAACTAGAAACCAATAAGAATAATTATCATAATACATAAATAATGCTATCGGTGGAAGAAAAAGTTGATGGCTTTAAAAGGAGAAACAATAACAGCTCAATGAAGTGACAAGAATGATAGTTAATCATCATGCAAAAGTATATATCCCTCCTAAGTTTGTTGAAGAATCTCCCCAATGAGACAAGGACTACACTTACTAACATGGAAAGATATTGTGAAGGTTAAAGCTATTAATTTAACACATCATAGTAAGAAGAATCCATGATTTAAAAAGCACAATGGTAAAAACAATGATTCTAGATCCAACGAGATAGACAAATAACAATTCTATCTTTGCAATTTAAGGCCTTGTTTAGTTGTTACCATAAATTACATTCTCTTTTGTAGTTTAGGGCCTTGTAAAGGTCATGAGTGACCCTAGCAAATCAATTTTTTTAGTAAATGATCAAATCTATCCTTCAAACCCATAGGTTATGGTTGTTTATTTACCCGATAAGGATAATGAGGAGAGTACATCACCATATTATACTATAGTATTGAATTGAGATCCGTTAATCACGTAGAAGATTATGCAGCAACTAAAAATCAGGCCAAACCTCAGCAAGCAGAGAAGACATAACAACAATCTTGAACCTTTATTTTTTGTTCTATTAAATGCCTTGATTTACATCTTCATATTCTACTTTTGAATTTTGTATCTCAAATTAGTATGAGTGATTTACTCATAGCTGTATTATAAATACTTAGACTCTATACACAACTAAACATAACAGAAAAAATAAGAAAACTCTTATACCTCATCTGTCTCTGTTAATTCTACATGTCACAATTAAAAAAAAGTGTTGAAAACTTTATATTTATTATTGTTCTAAATATTTATGTTAATTATATATATATTTCTTTTAACATCAGATCTAACAACATTTATAACAAATATATGTGTTACTTGTAAGTAATTTTTAATTGTAAACATAAACAATCAAATATTAAAGCATAATATCTATATATGATCTTAAAACTTTATTATTTTCATATTCAAACTTCATCTTTTAGTTTTTAAATTGTTTTGCTTACCTTTTTTTTTAAAATGATAATTGATCTTTTTAAAATATTTTATTTAATTTTATAATTCTTGGAGAGATTATTATAATTTGTCTATAATTTTTTTTTCTTCTTATATTTTATATAAATGAGTTACATTTTAATGACATAATTATAATGAACAAAAATTATTTGTTGCTAACAATGAAAATTAACCTCTAAAATAAAATTAATCAGAATATATAAAATTAGATAAGCAATCGGTGTAAAATATTTATATTTGCATCTATTTTTTGATTTTACTAGAAAGACTAGCTTCCTGCTTTATTATTCAATTAGTGTTTATATTTTTTTAGTTGATTTATCATTTTATTTATTTTTTTAATTTACTTTATTAACAACAATAACTTCCTTTTGTTTTCTAATTAAAAAAAATATTCGGACGTTTTCTTGTATTGTGTAAAAAATTAACTTTGAAACTAATCCACATTTTATATGTAGATTTTTCCTTACAAGCCCACATGCATAACATTAAGGATTTTTATTTCTTACTTGGAACTGTAGAACACATTGAAAATTCTCCCTTTTTTTCTATATTTTGAGCAAGTTACAGCAGAATTGAGCTTGGGGGGGAGCATATTTAGACTTTAGTCGAGAGCAAGATCCCCTTTCAAAAAATAAACCATTGATGAACAAAACAAGAAGATGACAAAAGAAAAATATTTATATATTCCCAACTTTTTCTTCCTATTATGTAAGAGGGAACATAACTCTCATCGGAAACATCAACCAGCAGAACGACAGTGTAGCTCCACGAGTTCTCTCATTATTTTAGAGTACAGATCGATGACACAGACACGTGTATATATGTGGCGTCTAACTTGCAAGGTAGCCACTGGCTAGCTAGTTCTAATTTCATCAAAAACTATTTTAAAATGGTTTCTGTCATTATTGATGATGATCATTGTGAGGTTTGTGCAGCTAAATAGCATCGTTTTACACAGCATAGGTGTGACGTCCTTTGTCCCTTAATAATCCAAGTGCTACACTCCAAAGTAGAGGCATGATGTCCTCAAAGTTCTACCAAAATCCTACTTTCTGTCATGTATTATAATTATTTCTTACCATCACCACACTAGAGCTAGCTCGTCGAGTCAATAAGCAGTCAAGCAGTTAATTAACCAAGCCATGATGAAGTTAAGATCATCTCTTGCATTGACTAATGTCTACTAATTACCATTTCAAAACTATCATGAAGAGTACTAGAGCAGGCAGTCAAGCTATATATATATATATATAAAAAAAAAGTTAGCAGGATGGCTTTTGGCCATGCCCGTTGGGAACTTAATCAAGGAATCAATCATGCCACTGCAAGTTTTTTCTCTGTGGAAAGCTGTGAAAATGTCAAGGTCTGCTTACAATAAACCAATCATGCAAGTGAATTAACACCACATCCTACAGAAAAAAGAAATCCCACTTTCTTTCTCGATATTGATATACAAATGATGGTAGCTTTTACGTGAATTAGCGCATGCCTTTTAAATTATTTATTCAGCAGCTCTTATTTGCTTTGCTTTGTGGAAGAACGATGGTAAAAGGTAGGGGAGTGATGGGAAAGAAAAAACTATTGTAAAGTTAATTTTTAACAGAAGATTATTAAAACTTTGTTAAAAAAGAAAACAAAAAAAAAAAAAGGGAAGCAAATAGACAGTAAAGAAAGGAGATTTCTCTGGGGTTTGGGAAGAGAACAACAGAAAAGACAGAAAGTGCAACGTCAGAGTTCAGCCCGTAGGGATCCCTTTTATCTTTTCTTTTTTCCTCTTTGGTTTTGTGGTATTTTGTTTTTGGACTCCTTCAGGATCACACAGACTATCGCTTCTCATCCACAGCTCTCTCTCTCTCTCTCTCTCTCTCTCCTCTCTCTCTCTCTCACACACACACACACACACGTAGTTTTATTTATCTGCTGGATCTTTTTTGTTCATGTTTTGTGTGGTTATAGTGAGCTTTCTTGGTATTGGGAAAGGAAAATGAAGGGGGAAAGTGGGTTGATGATCTGGGTTCGGTTCTAGCTAGCTAGCTAGCTAGTTTCTTTGTCTCTCCTTTTCTTTCTCCTTGTTTCTTTTGAGCTATCAAAAAAAGCTTGTCCCTTTGGTTGAAGCCAAACAAAGAAGAAACCATCAAGGGGAATGATGCTAAGTAAGTGGCTAACTATCTGATCCAAAGTCTAAATATTTGAGAAAAATCAGTTTTAACTTCTTTTATTTTTGGTCTCTTTCTCTTTGTAAGTTTTTCCCTTGTTTTTTGCTTCTTCTGTTATTTTTTTTAAATTTATTTATTTTTTTTTTTGCTCTTTTGGATCAACTTTCAAAACCCTTTCTTTCTATCTTTATTTGTTTGTTTGTTACATATATGTATGAGAACCAAAGATCTATGGTCCCATGATATGCAAGCTTATGATTTCTAAACAGCTAGCTGGCTTATCGAAGTAAGAGAAGAAAGATGATGAAAAGTTTGATGTTTCATCAGCAACAGCAACAAATACTACAAGAGGAAAATATGTCTAATTTGACTTCTGCTTCTGGTGATCAAGCAAGTGTTTCTTCAGGCAACAGAAATGAAACTGGCACCAACTACGGAGTTCAGCAATACTTTGCTCCTCCAACTCAAACCCAGCCTCCAGTCAAAAAGAAGAGAAACCTACCAGGAAATCCAGGTTCTTAAATCCATCTTTAAAGATACTAGCTTTATTGGTGATTATTTCTTGTACACGTTCTAGTTGTTTTCAGTTTTACTAATATATTTTCTTCTTCTTTCTTTTTTGGGTGCATGGATTCTTGACGATTTAGACCCCGATGCAGAAGTGATAGCTTTGTCACCCAAGACTTTGATGGCAACAAATAGATTCCTGTGTGAGATCTGCAACAAGGGGTTTCAGAGAGATCAGAATCTTCAGCTTCATAGAAGAGGGCACAACCTGCCATGGAAGCTAAAGCAAAGAACAAGCAAGGAGGTAAGGAAGAAGGTGTATGTGTGCCCGGAACCAAATTGTGTGCACCATGATCCATCAAGGGCTCTTGGGGACCTGACAGGAATCAAGAAGCATTTTTGCAGAAAGCATGGTGAGAAGAAGTGGAAATGTGTCAAGTGCTCAAAGAGGTATGCAGTTCAATCAGATTGGAAAGCTCACGCCAAGACCTGTGGCACTAGGGAGTACAGATGTGACTGTGGAACTCTTTTCTCAAGGTGACAAACCCTAAATCATTATTTAGCAAATCTATACATGAACATGAAGCCAGTTTTAGGACTGCAGTCATAAGTTCTTATTAACTCGTGAGTGAGGAAATAGGAATGACCAGAATACAAAAAGAATTTTCATTAAATGTTTTCTCTAAAAGTCCCATGCAGTTGATATACATCCATGGACTTTGAATTATTCTATATCTGATTTTCTTAGGAATTCATTAAATGCAATGCAAGTATCAGAGTCCTACTTTGACAGCAGAGAGAGATGCTAAGTTTGGCAAATATTAATTGTTATAGCTTTGGTGGACAATCTGCCCTCGTTTTTTTTTTTTTTGGCTGAAACAGTCTGTCCTTGGTTACCAGAGTGAAAAAAAAAGAAAAATAAAACAGACACAGAGAAAAGGAGAGGAGCCGGGAGAGAGAGAAAGTCAAATACTGCTAGCATTATAAACATAAGGCACTTTTATAGTTTTATGATGATTTTGTTTTGTTTTCTAGCCTGTAAGGTTTTGTTTTCACTGTTCATGGCTTGGTGTTTCAGGAGGGACAGTTTCATTACTCACAGAGCCTTCTGTGAAGCTTTAGCGGAGGAGAGTGCGAGGGCTATAACAGGAGCACCAAGTCAATTTCTTTCCACACAACCTGGTTCTTCAACTCCCCGTATCAATCTCCAAGTGCCCCAATTCAGTGGTCAAGACCTTCATGCGTTTTCACTTAAAAAAGAGCAGCAAAGTAGTTTTTCGTTCAAGGCCAGATTTCCCACCATGGCTAGCATGCCCTCCAGGACTAGGGGGTCCTGGCCCACCACATCAACAAACACCTATTGATCTTCTGTCTTCCTCATCCTCACCATCAATCCTCTCAACAAGGCTAGGTCAAGAGCTCACGCCAACCCATCAAGATATGAGCCCAAACCCTAACCCTAGTCTTGGCCCCACTCTACCACAGTACCATTCAGGACCATCCCCACACATGTCAGCCACTGCATTGCTGCAGAAAGCAGCCCAGATGGGTGCAACCGTGAGCAGAAAAACTACTGGCTTGATGAGACCCCACCACCACCAACAGCAACAAGAACAAGCTCACGTGTCTGCTAATGCTGATAACATTTCAAATACAAACACAGCTGTTTTTGGTCTGAATTTGTCCTCACGTGAAGAGCTGGCAAGTGGTGGCTTGTTTTTCAGTGGCTTGGCTCCTTTTGGGAATAAAGCTGGACCTACAGTTCCCTCTGGTGCTAGCAGTACTGGTGCACTGCCCTCAGGTGCTCTTATTGAAGACATGATGAGCTCTTTATCTTCTGCTTCTGGGTTTGAAGGGACTTCCCTTGAAGATGCATTAGTTAGTGGAGTTCTGAATTCAAAGAAGGATGTTAATTTCAGCTACTCGCTATCTAAAACTACAAGAAATGACAATGGGGGTGGAAGTAGTGGTGGAAATGAAGGCATGACTAGAGATTTCTTGGGCCTCAGACCCCTATCTCACAGTGATATACTCAGTATGGCAGGTCTTAGTAATTGTGTTAATACCTCACATGAGCAACAGATTCACAAACCATGGAAAGGTTAGCTCTTATGTGGAATTTCCTTTAGCTCTATAATTTTAAACGATGATGTCCCCTCTCCCTCTCTTTTTGTCACATTTTTTTCCTTTAAAATTGTCCCGAAGGGAAGGACATCTCCTGAAGTTACCACAGTTCAATGTCTTATATTTTCAGGATTTTTGCTCGTCTTTTCACTTATTAATAGCTTTTTCCATTGATTTCCACCAATGGACCTACAGTTACATATCTCTCTTCGAAACAAAAAATGTTGAATATATGAATTACACACAAAATATTGTAATTAAGCTTTATAAAGTAAAGGGATACATATATACACTGTTGGTGGGGGGGAAGACATTGGATTCTGTAAACAAAGAGAGAGACTGGGAAGTTAGCTTGGTCTAGATATACTTTTTACTCACCAATAAAGAGAGGGAGCTAGAGAGATGCTGTTTGACCCCTTATGTGGGTGCTAACGGGATTCAATACCGATGGAGGATCACTGAATGCTCATTAACTAGCCTATATTCATAATAATAAGAAGAACATAGCATGCACTGTACATATATATATATATATATATATATATATAGATGGATTAGGTTGAATTTGCAGACATAAGGACACAAATATCATTGATTACTGCTCCATCTATCATCTCGTGATGTTCTTGCAACGTGGGCTATGGACACTTAAAGGGGAGCTAGAACTCTGCGCCAGAATCATTTTCATTGCATGAGTTTAAAATCCAATCACCTTGCTACCACCTGTGCTACGATGAGATACAGATTTTCTATTCGAGAGCGATCCCATTTTCTTTCTCTTAATTGTATTTGCATTCGAGAAAATATCAAACACGTTACGTTTATTCCAAATCATCGATATTTCCTTTTCTTTCAGGAGTGTTAATCAATCCTGTAAGATTTTTTGAAAAAAGGCTGCCCATTGCGTCTCATACGATATATAGCTAGCTAGCTAGCTAGCTAGGATCCAAATATCACAATCAAATGACCTTGAACGGAATGCTGTAATTAAAGCAGAGATGGTGTTCATATAACAGCGCTTAGTGCTTTTTGAAAGTGACACTCTGTAACGAGAAAAATCACCAAAATGAAAGCAAGTTGTGGTTAAATTAATACCTCAGGTAGTTTTCACGACGTTGCTTCCACATCAAGATCATTTCCATCAAACTTTTCTTTCTATTTTGAAGACCAGCTCGGTTCTGTCAAGCCTTTCACATCTATTGATGGATTTTATTTTGAAGATTTCGTGTGTATTCTGTTTGCTTGCTCTGAGAGAGAGAGAGAGAGAGAGAGAGAGAGTCGTCATCAAATGTGATTTTATGAAAATAAGGTATGATTAGGCAATCATCAGGGGAAAAAAAAGTAGTTTTCGTGAGCACTTTCTTAATTGTAATAACCAGAATGTCTGCTTGAGAAAGATGTAACGCTAGCTTATTACCAACTATTTTTTTATTATTATTTTGAATGTATATGTTAGTTTACGCATTTTAATTAATTTTCTGAATTTTTTGAAATTAATAATTATATAATTATATAAGTTTTTAATAATTTTAAAATTTAAATTACTTAAATTAATATTAATGATTTCTAAAAAAAAATTAAAATCTAAACTAATTAAATTATATTTTTTCAGAATTTATCTCTTATTATTTTGATATGTTGGATTAAGTGTACAAACATGAACTGTTCGAAAGTGGGCATTAGCACTGTCCTTTTAGAAGTTATTTAGAAAAAAAAAAATAATAACTTGAAGAAAAAAAATTATTGAAGGATTCCTTTATGAGATGTTTTTATTTATTTATTTATTTATTTGGTCTCATCTCTTGTTTTCTGTAGTCGATTATCTACACAAAGACATAGAGAGATATTAACTCTTGTCAAACGGTCTGTTATAGGGCTGAACATTTTCAGTTCGGTCCAGTTTTAAATCAAAATAAATAACTAAATCAAATTTTTTTTTTAAAAAAAAAAATTTTTTGAACCGAACCGAACCGAAAACCGGTTCAAACCGATTAATTTCGGTTCGGTTCGGTGTTTTTCCCTTCCAAACCGGTTCAAACCCAATGGTCATCTCTGCTTCTCCTACAAACTTGACCGCAACAACGTCTAACCAAACAAAACTCAACCCTGCAAATCGGGCAAAAAACCCAAGACCCAAACATTGTAATTAAAACCACGGATATGAAAAACAAAAGAAAAGAAATGGATCTACTATTTCAATTCCATTTATGGCACAGACTCAACAAGAATGGTTAGTCAGGAGGCAGGGGGAGATAAGACGGTCAAACGGAACTACTGCTAGGGAGGAAAAGGAGCATGGACGGTGGAAGAGCAAGGGGAGGCCGGTTGATGCCAAGAAGAGTGTCAAGGAAAAGATAGAGCCAAGGAGCGTTGAAGGTATTTCATATCCGGCTAGCTCATTTAGATGAGGAGCAGAAAGGGAAAGATTGACCGAAAGGCTGGGGGGGGATGCTGAGGGTAATGTGAGAGAGAGGTAAAGAATGGAGAGGGTGGGGGGGAGGCAAAGGTAAAGCGAGAGAAGGGAGAGGGGGGGCAGCTAGGGTTAGGAAATATTTATATTTATACTTTTTTTTTTTAAGTGCTAGTTGATTGAACCGGTTTGGTTCGGTTCGATTCGGTTCAATCAGTTTTAGACTTTAGAAACCGAAACCGAACCGAACTGGAAATTTTTTTGTGATTTTTTTAATCGGTTAATTCGTTTTTTTTTTCGGTTCGGTTTTTTCGGTTATTTTTTTTCCTGGTTTTCTCAGTTTAACCGGTTTTTTTGCTCACCCTTAGTCTGTTATGAGTCACATCAATATTTTTAACGTAAAAAATATTAAATGTTTTTAATATATTTTTCTAGTAAGAAAAATTAAAGCATGTAAGGATTGATATATGTAATATAACCTGATTAATTTATAATTTTAAAAAAAAACTCAGAAAATTATTAAAAATTTAAGCATGTGAGGGTTGATATAGTTTTTTTAATTAACTAAAAAAATTAATTAAACAAAAGAGACATAGAATAAATAATTCGAGTCAATCCGGATTAAACCACTAAACTTGTGATCTAAATAATATCACCAAAATAATTTTATAAAAAGTAAATAAAAAAAATTATAATATCTAATTCAAAACCAATCAAAAATTAAAAAAAAAAAAAAAGCAATTAAAATAACCTAAATTAATCCATTAAATCATGAACTTAGTCATAAAACTAGGATAAACAAACATATTAAATGATGAATTAAAAAAAAATTAAAATAACAAAAAAAAAAGTATTAAAGAAAAAGCACGCTTTATGAGAGGGGAACAGTGAATTTCTCTACCCAATCAGTTTATGTCAATGTTTCGTTGCCATTTTATAACAATCTTCTAAAAACATTATTCATGTTTGTCATTTTGTAGAAGCTCCTCTCTCTTCGCCATGGAGGATGACAAAAGAAATATATACGCCAAAAACTTAAATATCATATATATATATATATATATATATATATATATATAAAGCCATAGTTTTCAGACCCGGTCTAATAACCGGTCTAGTTCAAGGTTTGGATTTCAAGTTTTGACTGGGTCACTAGATCGACAAAGTTATTTTTTTTTTTAAATCAAAACGACATCGTTATAGGTAAAAGAAAAATCAACGGGTTGCAACCAGGTTTTTGACTGGGTCTTTCCAGGTCTACTAGTTACATCAAGTTTTTCCTTACCCTATTTTTTCTTCAACCTGGCCCAGTTCCAGCCCCGGGTTCAAGGTCGACTAGTCGAGACGGGTCAAGTTTCAAAACAATAATAGAAATTGTTTGGGAGTGTAGTTATAATTTTTTTAAGTATTTTTTTTTTGAAAATATATTAAAATAATATATTTTTATTTTAAAAAAAAATTTCTTATATAAACCATTAAAATATGGGAAAACATTTAAAAAATTTATTAATTTGAAAAAAAAAGTAAAAATATTTAAAAATATTTTTAAAATATAAAAATAAACAGGTAATGTTGTGCTGGTGGCTAGCTTGCAGTTGCAGGTAATCTGAGAGAGCTATGTATGATTAGAGCTGTGGGCTAGACTCTAGTCTAGAGGCACAGGTCCCAAAACCCAGCTAGAGTTTTTGAATTTTGAGCTATAATTAATCGGTGCTGGCAATTCTATTAAAAATTGTCTGGCAGATTCTATTAAAAAGGAACATTTGGTCTATGTTAAAAGTAAGGGGTATGGAAAATCTTTTGTCATCTTCAAAACACTAGCCAACCAAATCCCTCTCCTACCATCTTCATCTTCAAAACAAGTCAAGTGGATATTGATTTAATTAGCACTGGTAGTACGTAGTGGTGAGCCTCACTTGGTTGAATTAATTTTTTATTTTATGAAAGAGAATAATGATGCTGAGATTTAATTAATGTTGATATATATGCATATGCTGAGATTGTATTTATATGCATTAATATATGCTGAGATTTATTATGCTGAGGTATTTATATGCTGAGATTTAATTATGTTGATATATATATATATATAATATATATATATAATATATATATATAAGGAATAGTAAATAAAGGCTTACGAGGTTTGAAGTTTGAATTGAAGAAAGAAGAAAACAATTTCATAGTTCTTTGACCCGTTCAAAAGCACATCAAGTGAAAAAGCGTGTTGTGAGTTTGTATATTGTAATTATATATATATATGTGTTGGCTGCTCAGTATCTTGGGTTTAGACTTTAGATGCTTGCAGAGGTTTTTGAAAGAACCATGAAAGAAAGATTAGAACTTTTGATCCTTTTGTGCCTAAAGATCAAAACTTTTGATCCTTTTGTGCCTAAAGATCAAAACTTTTAGCTGTACAAGTGAGTGATGATCATAAATTATTTTGTTTCTTCGTTGATTGAAACTTTTTGAATTTTATTTTGCTATCTCTGTGTATAGAAACAAAAGTTAATTACTGAACTTGTATCATAAACAAAAGCTTGCTTTGTTAATTACCAGAAACTTGTATTCCTCCTCCTCACAAACTTGTATTCCTTTTATTTATTAATTAAATTGTTTGCAATCATCTAACATGTCTAATTTTTATTTTGTAGAATTTAGTGGAAAGTTACATTTAGTAATGGATGATAATTAATTCAAAAGTTACTTTGATGGTAAAATACTACTTTTTTATTTTTACATATTCTAATTTATTTTATCATGTTATAATTTTAGATCTTGATTTTCAGGTTTTGATGTATTACGGAATCAAAGTGCAATGTTCTTGTCATCTTGATGTGCACACTAAAGATTTATATTTTTTTGCATGAAGTATTTTATTTTTTATGACAATGTTATTTGTTGTTTTTTTTAATTTTGAAGGCAATGCTTTGTAATTTTAATTTTTGGTGTATTTATTATTTAAACTTTGATGCATGAGAAGTCCAAACTCTAAAACATAAATATTAGAAAGACTTGCAACATATTAAACACAATATTAGCACTAATAATTTAATATAAATGAATATTTAGTGACAAATATTAAATATATTATTATAGAATTTTGATTGACATTAATTATAAACCCATTAGAAAGCTCAAAAAGGCCTTAAAAGCCCAAAAAAGCCTTAAAAAGCCCAAAAAAAAGCCAAAAAACAATAATACAGGTTTTCGGTTTTTCTGTTAAAAAAACGAACCGAACCGAACCGAAACCATCCGGTTTGAACCAAATCCGGTTCGGCTCCGGTTTGAATTTTTAAGCTTTTTAAAATTTAATTTTGGTTAGTTTTTTAGAGAAAAAGACCGAACCGGAAATGCTCACCCCTACCTAAAAGTAGATGATGATGGTCATTATATTCTGAGTTCTGTGTCTAACTGGCCAGAAAGGAATATTGGTTTTTTTTTTTTCTTTCTTGCATGTTTTTTGTCGTAGCAAGGCCACAAAACCAGTTGACAAGAGAACCCTACTGCAGTGATTCAGTAACTCCTCTTTAGACGTATTTTTGAAAATATTTTTGGAAACATTTTAAAAATAAATTATATTTTTTTATTTTAAATTATATTTTTTATTTTTAGATTATTTTGATATGCTGATGTCAAAAATAATTTTTTAAAAAATAAAAAATATATTATTTTAATATTTTTTCGAGAGAAAAACACTTTAAAAATTAATTGCAACCACATTCTCATACACCGTTGACTTGAGTTGCAGTTCAAGTTCATCATAGGTTAATCTCATATTATGATTTTTATTGAAAAAAAAAATTAAAAATCAACATTGCTTTGATAAAACTAAAAGTCTAGAACATCATTTTCTGACATTCTAAGTATACCGGAAATAATAATCTTTAACTCTAAGATCATTAAATCTTATTCTAGAGTTTAAGCTTTGATATTAAATAAAAGTGTGAGGTGAATCTAAGAAGTGAATTAGCTTGTTAATTAAGAATTTATTTTTAACTTTAAACAATATATAACCCAACCTTATAATCAACTCAAATAATAATATTGACAAACTTAAATAGGCATCAAAACAATTAATACTTCAAGACAATTACAATAATAAGGAGATAAATTTAAGAGACCTACTGAAATTTTTATTGAGGTTAAGATAACCATCTACTCCTCTCTTTTAACTACCTTTCAAGGGTTTCATTAACATTTATATGGTCTACTTCATGGGTGAGATCAAACATATACACAATCTTTTTAACATATAAAAAATTAAAACCTTTCGCAATCATTTTTTTGGTTTAGGACTAACCCAATCATTTTGCACAAGCTAAGGATCAAATGTACCACTTAATATTTTTTATGGGTACAAGATTAGGAAACTCGTATTCACCAATACTCATACATGGACAAATATCAAACCACTTGAATAACCATTAGGAGGCTTTCCTAGGTGTTTTAAATGTCACTTATACTTTTTTAAAATATTACTCTCTCAATAGAGTTTAATGGAATACAAATAAAGCATTTAGATAAATTGTGCCAATAACACTAAAAATATTTATGTTTGTTAGAGAATCTTATACACCATCGTTGGAACCAGTTAAATTGTTTTGAAGTTTTTTTTTTTTTTGAATAAGTGTAATTGTATTAAAGCAAAAAAATATATATACAAAAGCACAAGGGGCGTACACCAAGAAGTACAAAAACTTGTTACTCAGGTTAAACTAAACACAAGCAATAAGAGAAAGAAGCAAAAGCTCAAAGAAGCTCAAAGTTGCAAAAGCAAACTCCTTAGACAAAATAGTTGCATAACCAGTTGATCGATGGTTCATGTTGAAACTTGGGAATTTAAATACCTATAAATTAATCAATCGATTCCTAAGAACCACAAAACTAGTTGACCAGTTCTGTAAAACAGTATAGGTGGTAAGTAGAACAAAAAAAAAACAGCTAGAGCAGTGATACCTCATAACTCTAAGAAGCACTAGATGGACTTGAGAGGAACTAAAATTTGATACCTTGGTTCAAACTCAACCAAACAAGATCTAACAAGATAAAAAAATATCCTTGTAAACATCCTGATGAGATCCGTAAAACTAATGAAAAACTTGGTTATTCTTCTTATACTAAATGAAGTAAATTGTGGTTGACAAGACCAACCAAACAAGTAGATGCATATACTCTTTTTTTTTTTCAAGTCTATGTATGCCTACTGAAGCAAAGGTTGTTAAGTCATAGAAGGCCAACTTAGAAGGGTCATGTTCATGATAACACCCTAAATTGCTATAGAAAAAAGGGCATTGAAAGAACAAATGGTCATGTGTCTTAACTAGCAACCCATAAAGGGTAAATATCAAAAAAAGAATGATCTAAAAAGTATACAGTATGTCTATGGTATGAAGAAGACCCATACAATTAAGCAAAATGATTAAAAAAAAAAAAGTGCTTGGGGATGATTCCTGGGAACCAGAGAAGATGGTGCATAGAGTTTATGGGTCTAAAATCTTTAAGAACCTCTCATGCAAGGTCAATATAGAACCTTTACAAACCTCCTTGTAGAATGACATTTCTAGATATAATGGTTTGGTAAGGCACTTCTAAGGTGGAAATGAGCCAAGTTGCAAATAAGTTGAAGCTTTGGACTGCCCAATGGAAAAATCCAAGTACATTTCTTAATGATGTTTGAGACATTGGCATTTAAAGGAAGCATATATCTGTTAATACCCTAAAAAGTAATAGGTCGTGGAACCGTTGCCCATTTGACAACCAATAGTCTAAATAAATTGAATTTCTGGAAATTAGCTAGAATGTTTTACAACAACAATCAGTCAGTTTTGAGAAATGAAAATCATTTCTCTAAATTAGTTAGACTGATGTACTTGCTGGAATTTTTCTCTTGTTTAATGTGTTTCATTTTTTTTCTTAGTTTTTTTATGTTCTTTTGAGTTTATTTAGGTTTTATAGGTGTGAAAACTAATTCCTAAATAAATTGAATGTTATTTTCTCTTTCATTGTTTCTCTTTTAATAAAGATCATTTCCAATGATCTTAGACAATTCCTTAAAGAAACTTGATTTGATTGCTTCATCATAGTTGATATAATCTAACATGCTCCTTTTAAAATCTTTGTTCATATTTTAAATTCCATGCATAAACTAATATTAGTAACAACAAGAAATATATCCATCATCATAACATTTACTTATTCATGTAAAATCATTACTTAAATAAAAACATTGTTTAACTATAGCATTTTTCATATCAATTCAACAAATAAAGTCATAAACTTAATCTTTTATACTTGTTTGATACTTAGTCATTAATGTAAAACATAGACATAAACATATATTTAGACATCATTAATCACATATTTTGTTATTATCAAAATTATAAATGATTGGTGTGCATCTAAACTAACAGTTTGAGACCACGATAGCCCCACGGAACGTAAATTAAAACAAAATATGAAGAGAAATTCAAAATTAATCAAATATTAAAGGATAAAATTAAAAAAAAAATAAAAAAAATTCAATAAAAAATCGATATTGGAGGATAAAATTGAAAACAAAAAACAATTAAAGAAAAAAAAACAATCCTTGTGCCTGAGTCTATTTTATTTTTTTGAGTAATTATAAAAATTTTTTTTATTAAAATATTATATGGTAACATAATATTTTCAAACACTCTTAAAAAAGAAAACGTAAAAAAAAGAAATTAAAACATGAGCCAGGAATTACACTTGACTTAATATTAAAAAAAACAAAAAGAGAGACATAGGCTCCACGTAAAGTTTACCAAAACAAAAAAATGAGCTATGAAGAAAAAAATTGAAAAATCACCAAAGAAAGTAAACCAAAATATTATTTGAGAAATATTATAAAATTGAATAATAATATTTTCATAGTGAATTTAAAACTACATTCAAAAAACAAAAGAAAAACAAATTGAATATCAACCCAAATGCTAAGGCGTTCACTTAAAATCATAATAACAAAAAAAAAAAAAACAAATTGAAAAAAAATATGAAGGACAATTCAATATAAACCACATATTAACGATTGAAATTGAGAAAAAAATTTAATAAAAAAAATAAAATAAAAAAAAAAACCAAAAAAAAAAAATTTGTTTTTTAAGTGATTGTAAAATTTTTTTTATTAGCAAATTGCATCGTAACATATTACCGAATATTCTTAAAAGAAAAGGAAAAAAAAAAGTGAGCCAAGGTATGAATTTGGAATTATATGGAAACTTTTTGCACTCCTGACTTATTATTAAAAAGAAAAAGGAGACAGGGTCCATGTAACGTTTACCACAAAAAGAAATGAACCATAAAGAAAAAAAAAAAACAAACATAAAGGTTACCAAAAAAAAAAGAATGAGCCATGAATTTTTTTTTTTATAAAAAAAACTGAAATATTATTTGAGAAACATGATAATATTCAATAATAATTGTGTTTTAAAGCATTTAAATTTAAACTCAAGATAAAAAAAAAAATTGAGTATCAATCAAATAATAAGATATGTGTTTGAGATCCTGGTTATTAAACCCGACCCGGCGGGTCGACCCGGGACCCAGTAGGCCTGGTCGTTGGACTAATCTGGGTTTAATAAAAGACTGGCCGGGGCAACAACCCAGCAAAACTTGATCGACTCTGGCGAACCTGGACGAGACCTAGTGTTTTTTTCTCTTTATTTTTCTTTCAAATGTGAGATTTGAAATCTATTACTATATATATTCTATGTTCCCAAAAAAAAAAATTATGTTTTTTTAATATAGGATAAAATTTTTTTTGATTTAAATAATTCAACTTAAAGGGATAACACAATATTTTTTAATGTAGGATTTGAAACCCTTCATATATATACTCTATGTTTCTGTGAAAAAAATTATGTTTTTTCAATGCAGGATTTGAAACCCATTAGTATATATATTTTATGTTCCTGAGAAAAAAGTTATATTTTTTCAATGTGGGATTTGAAGCCTTTTCGTATATATATTCTATGTTTCCATAAAAAAAAGTTATGTTTTTTTAATGTGGGATTTGAAACCCATTAGTATATATATTCTATGTTCCCAAGAAAAAAGTTGTTTTTTTAATGTGGGATAAATGTTTTTTAAAATATTCTTTTAAACTTCATTATTTATAATATATAAAGTCTATATTTACATGGATTTTTTCTTAATTTATTCATATGAAATATTAAAGTTTTAAATATATATTTTTTAATTTTTCTGGGTTGATCTAGGTTGACCCATGAAACCCGGGACCTGGTTTTTTAACCGAGTCAACACCCATACCGAGTTTAATAACTATGTTTAAGATTATGATAATCCCATAAAAAAATCAAAACAAATGTAAAGAGCAATTCAAATTCAACTAAATATTGAAGAATATAATTGAGAAGAAAAAATAATTAATATTTTAATAAAAACTTAATATTAATAAATAAATAAATAAAAAGAGAAACAATCTATGTGACGTGGTCCTCTTTTTTACAGTAATTATAAACATTTTTTTTATTAGCAAATTGTATGGTAACACTCTTAAAAAACAAAACAAAAAAAAAAGGAAATTAAAAGGCGAGCCAAGGTATGAATTTGAAATTATATGGAAACTTTGTGCACTCTTGATTTAATTTTTTTTTTAAATAAAAAGAGATAGGGTCCATGTAAAGTTTACCAAAAAAAAAAAGAATCATAAAAAGAAACGTAAAGTTCACCTAAAAACCAAAAAGAATGAGCCATGAAGAAAAAAAAAGAAAAAAAAGCACCAATGACAAAATTCAAACATAAGACAAACCCGTGACCTCTCGTAACACCAACATGTTAACCAACTGAATTATAAAACCAAATTGTTATGTAATTATTGAAAAAGAATTTTTATTAATTATATTAACATGAAATCAATCCTAAATCATTTAATTATAACAAAAGATAAATGATATTAAAAAATCATTACAATTTAAGACATATTTCACTGTTAATTGTAATAGTAATTTAACTTTTCATTTCTCATCTTATTTTTTTAATAGATTTTTTTGATTGTTTATGTATATTTTTTTTTATCTTTCTTAACAACTAAAATACATAATTGTTATTTGTTTGTTTGTTATTTACTTGGATATAAAAAAATGCTAGACCCAAGCTTTTTTAGGTCTGGAAGCTCTTAAGTCTACTGTAGCCAGCATATCCAATGCTTTTAGGTGTGGCATGACCGTCGAACCCAATGCTTTTTAACAATAGTTTAAAATTAACTAGAATGTCTATTTAGGATACTTTAAGAGTATTTTAATGTTTTTTAGAATAAAAAATTATAATGTTTTTTTTTATATAAAAAATAGATAAAAATTAATTAGAATTTCTATTTAGGATATTTCAAGAGTAGTTTAAATATTTTTTTTATAAGAAATAAGAACAATTTATAAAAAAAAATTAATTAGCATTTCGATTTATGATATTTTAAGGATAGTTTAAATGTTTTTTTATAACAAATAAAAAAATTATAAAAAAATTAATTAAGATTTCTGTTTAGGCTACAAGGATATTTTAATTATTTTTTTATAAAAATAAAAATGATTATAAAAAATTAATTAACATTTTTGTTTATGATACTTCAATAATAGTTTAAATATTTTTTTATACAAATAAAAATAATAATTAAGCATGACTACCAGACCTAATGCTCTCGATTTGTATACGTGTCAGACCCAAGAAAATTTGGGTCTGTAATAATATCAGATCCAACAAGCTCAAGAGACTTAGGTTTATAATAGAGCTAGACTCAAAAACTTGGGTTTGGATTAGCCGTCGGAACCAAGACTTATGAATTTAGCACTTAAAATATTTTTTATATTCTTAATAATTTTTTTATATTTTAATTTTTTTTTGTTATTGATCCTCTGCAAAATATGTACCCATATTCTAGTTTTTTTTATTAATTAATGTTGCGGTAAAAGTATCGACAGAGAGAATTTTATATAACTTTAGCATCTAATGAGAAATTCTTACAATTGACAACTGATAAGATTAATTCGAGTTGTGGAAGGAAAACAAATTAAAAAGAGGTCAGGCTAAAAAAAAAAAAAAGAAGGAAAAAAAAAACCAAATGGGTGAGCTGGCATGTGAAAAAGAGGGTTCTGGTCTCGTTTTTGTCTGTAAAATAAAAATTGATTGAATTATTTTGATATATAAATATTAAAAATAATTTTTTAAAAATAAATATAATATTATTTTAATAAATAAAATATTATTTTAATACATTTATAAATAAAAAATATTTAAAAAATTAAGCACTGCTACACTACTTTTCAAGACATTTCAGAGAAAAAAATAAAATATCTTCACCACCAATATTTATTTTCAGTCATTCCCTTAGGTTTAAAAATGTAGGGATTACATATGTAATTTATAAGAATATAAGGACTGGTCACCTGGTTTTGCTAAACTAAAGGGGCTAAGTTTATAATAAACTCTTTGACTCCAATCATCTGGCTGATGAATGGGTCAAATGAAACGATGACTCAACAGCTCTCTCTCTACCTCGTACTTGGCTGGAGCGGCAAAAAGCTTTGATCGGACCTTCTCAGCTCACCGAAACTACTATCACTACTGGTAGGAGGAAAACAATGGGGAGAAAGAGCGGAACCAAGACGACACTGTTTTTCCTACTCATCTCTCTTATTTCTCTTCTCGCTTTCGCTCCCGTCTTCGCTCCTCTCCCTTCTTTCTCCTCCCACTACTCTCTCTCTCCTCGCCACCGCCACCACCACCACCGAAAGGTAGTGACCAGCACCGTCGCGGTAAATCATTCTCTCTTTCTACAAGTTCAACACTCATAATCAAAGCAAGCATTAATTTATTTCAATTAACTTTACTCTAATCAGGTTAAGCCTCGATCATTCGAGATCGACGACGACAAGTTCTGGAAAGACGGCGAGTTTTTCAGGATCATCGGCGGCGACTTGCATTACTTTCGCGTTCTTCCTCAGGCATCTCTCTATTTATTTGTTTTATGTTTTTATGAATTAATTTCTGGTTTTATTTTGATGTGTTTACTTATTTACTTTTTGCAAAAAAAAAGTACTGGGAAGATAGGTTGGTGAGAGCAAAGGCACTGGGATTGAATACTATTCAAACTTATGTGCCTTGGAATCTTCATGAGCCACAGCCTGGTAAACTAGTGTTTGAGGGGATTGCTGATCTTGTCTCTTTTCTCAAACTCTGCCACAAGCTTGATATACTTGTCATGCTCCGACCCGGCCCATATATCTGTGGAGGTTGTTTTATCTACCCTTTGTTACTTGCTGTTCTATGAGAGGTCTCACATTATACGTCAGCCTAATTAGTTGTGTTTGTTTGTTAGAGTGGGATTTGGGGGGCTTTCCAGCTTGGTTACTAGCCATCGAACCGCCTCTCAAATTGAGATCGTCTGATCCTGCTTACCTTCGATTGGTATGTTTCGCAATGACTTTGTTGGTAATGATGATATTGTTCATATATTATACATGTGACATTTATGGTGGGGATTTCAAATGGTGGACAAAGGAGTTGCATTTTGTATTGTTGGTGATTTCTGTGGTATTCATTGTTTTGTTCTTTATATATATATCCTTCATCACAGCTTGGATTGATCATTCTGTTTCACCCTACTTTGGTTTGTTTTATTTCTTTGAAGTTACATATGTTTACCTATGAAGTTCTTATATAAGAAGACAATTACAAGATGATTTGGTCTTTTTTTGCTATCATGAGGATGTTTCATTTGACTATCTATACGGCCTTGAAATGGAAGGCTCTTTTTTACTAATTTCTTAGATTGATGATGGCTTATTGAGGTAATGAAAATTTGTTTGGGGTTAATAATGATGGAGTGATTGTATGAATTCTTTTAGTTCTGTATCCCATGATCTCTAAATGTTGTAATTTTGAATCCGTCTTTTTTAGTCAATAGGGATTTAAATTTTGTAGGTTGATAACTGGTGGGGAATCTTACTTCCCAAGGTAGCTCCGTTTCTTTATAATAATGGAGGCCCAATCATAATGGTTCAGGTAAGTGAATTTGTTCTTCTTATTAATACATCTTCTATGATTTATAACAGAGTATAAATGTAAAAAATGATGTGGATCTTATTGTTGATCGACAACATCCAAAAAATGAAAAATATTTCCATTTAGGAGATAGTTTCTCTTTAACAAGTTGAAGAAAGCTATAGATCTCACTGCTAATAATTTTTCAACCCTTAAATTTCTTTGGAGAAAGAAGTTTGCCTTGATAATCAATTATACTCTTGTATAGAAAAATAAAAAATTCACAACATTAGTTGATCTTTCTAAAATATATCTTTCATTCCTTGTTTCCAATTCCCTTTGTCTATTAGTTATACATTGTCATAAGGAGATTGAAAGAAGACGGATATTTCTGAATAAAATTGGGTCAAA
Organism: Populus alba; assembly: GCF_005239225.2. Taxonomy (NCBI): domain Eukaryota; kingdom Viridiplantae; phylum Streptophyta; class Magnoliopsida; order Malpighiales; family Salicaceae; genus Populus; species Populus alba. The sequence continues at coordinate 5,970,795 of NC_133286.1, read as the reverse complement.
CTAGTATGGCTTTTTCTTGTATCATTTCTGGTCTACCTGATGAAGATATTAGCTGAAAGCCTCTCAATGGAGGATTGCATCTTTTTAAATAGTCAAGTATTAATAGAATTACATCTATAATTACTCCTGTACCATAATTACATTCTATCTGAAAAGGTAACTATGAACAACTAAATTTCTATTAATCAGTCTTCCTAGATCAAGCTTCCTAAATCAAGAAACTTTATATCAATCAATCTCCTTTGATCAAGCTCCCTAAATCAAGTTATTGTATATCAATCAATCTTTTTAAATCAAGATATTAAAACCAACCCCCTCAAATTTCACGAAGCATCAATTTGTTAACCATGAGTTTATTTTGATGACTGGATAGAGCCTTGGTAAACACATCAATTGTCTGGAACTTAGTGAAAATGTAAGGGATAGCAATCGCATGTTGGTAAAAAAACAATACAATAACAATCTACTTCAATGTGCTTGGTGTGCTCATGAAAGACCAGATTGACAACAATTTGAATAGCAATGGTGTTATCAGTATGAAGAAGAGTAGGAATAAGCTGAGGAATACCAAGTTCACCCTACATACCCCTGAAGCCAAACTATCTCAAAGCATGCAAATGACATAACACAATATTCAGGACAAGAAATAAGAGAATAACTAGGAAACATGCACCAACCAGTAATTGAACGACGAGTAACAAGACAACCGGCCCAATCCGTATCACTAAAACCCATCAATTGTAAAGAAGTTATAGTAGAAAAGAATGACATGTGACCGGAAGTACCTTTGAGATAACGAAGGATATGTCGTCCAATGACTGGGTGAGAATGGCGAGGAGCCTGGATAAACTGACTAACTTGCAATATAATAAAAGAAATATGTGGCCATGTAATTGTAAAATAATTCAAACTTCTTATCAACTGTTGATACTTATGTTGTAACTTCAAGTTGACCTCCATTGGTGTAAGATCCAAGCTACTAGATTTAAGAATAGCTAAGGTGAGAAGCTCTTGAGTATACTTGTGCTTATGTAGAAGTGTGCTAGTTGAACAATAACGTACCTCAAGACTAAGAAAATATTAGAGGATACCCAAATCTTTCATATGAAATGAAGTGTTAATATGCTTCTTTAGTTGCTCAATCAACTGATAATCACACTCTTTAATAACAAAATCATTCACATATACAAGAAATACAACAATCCTAGTAGCATTCATTCGGAGAAAGAGAGATGAGTTAAATTGACTCTAAATAAAATTAAATCAAGAAAGTTAGAACGAAATTTCTCAAACCAAACACGTGGTGCTTGCTTCAATCCATAAAGAGACTGTTTTAACAATAAACCTCAGAGTGGGAGTGAGTGAACATGCCAGGTGGAGAAGTCATATATATTCCTTTGAGGTCTCCATACAAAAATGTATTTTTCACATCCATTTGTTAGATTGACTGCCCTTTCAAGGCAATAATGGCCATACCAGTGCGAACAATAGTCATCTTGAATAGAGTTGCAAATGTCATCTCATAATCAAGTCTATACTTTTGTCGTTTCCCAAGAGTCACTAGATAGACTTTATATATTGCAATAAAACCATCAGGTGATAGCTTTATGATATAAATCTATTTAGAACCAAGAAGTTCGACGCCATCAAGATAAGAAACAATATCCCAAGTGCTTGTCTTGAAGAGCTTGAAGCTCTTCTTGCATAGACGACTTCCAACATGCTTGAGTAGAAACTTGAGAGTAAGACTTAGGTACAATAGTAGTATTAAGAGTAGCTTGAAGAGTTGAACCCATACCACCTATTTGGAGGACTTGAAATTTGAGAAGATCAATGAAGTTTAACCATTACGAGATCTGGTGTCATGGATGGGTAAGGCAATGGGATCGATGGACAACGTCTCTAATACACAATTTCTGACTTAAAACGCTCAACAAAACTTGATACTTTATCAAAATTAGAAAGCAAAACTGAAGAGAATCATGTGAAATAAAAGACTTGAAAGAAATATTGATTTTTAAATAATACCACATTTTAAAAATACAAAGTTTATTAGCTGTCAAATCATAACACACAAACCCTTTATGAACATTATTATATCCTAGAAAAGCACTCCGAACAGATTGAGCAACAAACTTGTTTCATTTAATTAATGGTAAGTAAACAAAATACACACAATTAAATATATGAAGAGGTTAATACTTAAGAGTCATGCCAAATAAGTGATAAAACGGGGAATTGAAATTGAGAATTTGGGAGGGTAAATGATTAATCAAATAAACATCCGTAGATAATGTTTCTACCCAAGATATAGGTGGTACTGAAGAGTCAATTAACAAGGTACAAACATCTAAAAGGTGAAGATTCTTATGCTCGGCAACCCTATTCTATTGAGGAGTGTGGACAATAATGTTGGGAGAGAATACCCTTCCATTGGACATATATTCCTCCCAAAATCATCTTAAAGTCTTAATAAAAGTAGAAATTTGATTTTCAGCATAAACAATAAAATTCTGAAAGTCAAAAAACACATCAACTTTAGAACAAAAAAAATAAAAATACCCAAACAAAATGACTATAATGATCAATAAATATCATGAAATATTTGTACTAAGTATGTGAAATAGCAAGACTAATGCCCCATATGGTAGTATTAATGATCTCAAAATAAGAAGAGGCCTGATTGCCATGTGAAGGAAAGGGTAAGGACTTGCTTTTACCAAGTTCACATGAACCGCAATCAGAAGACACAGTAGAAGGTCAAAACAAATCTTTATTGCCCAAATAAATATGTTTCATAAGATAAGTCAAAACAATAGAATTGGAATGTCCCAATTTCTTATGCCATACATGACTATTATTAACAAGCGCAGTATAACTGAAAGAAATAGACATATGAATGGAAAACTGGCGAGGAAATAGATGTCCCATTTTAGGCCCTTTTCTATCACTTTCCCCGATGCTTGATTCTTGATTTTGCACATGACAATTATCATAATCAAAGTGAATTTTACAATTATTATCTACCAATTGGCCAACAAAATTTAAATTAGCAGATAAATTTGGAGACATAAAAACATTATTACAGAAAGACTCCGAAGTTGCAATCATAGTGATATGAAGAGCAGTATCATTGATTATTTGAATATGCTGCTTATCCTCATACCTTTATACTCACAAACTTTATGTAAAGCATAAGTACTATTAGTCATGTGATTGGAAGCTGCAAAGTCAGTCAACCAAGAAGAAGTAGATTTCCCTTACCTCGTAAGCCGAAGATAGAGAAGTTAGAAACAATCATATATTAAACTATCTCGAGTGTGAGATAAGATGAAGAACTACCTATAGATTGCAGATCCAAAGAAGGAACCTGAGAGGCAACCGCCAAATTGGTCTAGATAAAATTACGAGGGGCTAAAGCATGTCGATTTTGAAATCACACTCGACAATCTTTAATGTTGTGCCTTTTTTTTTTTTTTTTTACAATAATTGAGAAATTTCTTGTTGTAGTGCTTTGCAACATGCCCAAACTCCTTGCAATTGTAGCACTGAGTTTGTGACTTGGATCTTTCTCTGCCATTAACAACATATGCCATCTTAAATATCGTAGACATCATGGTTTCTAAATTAAGGCCAAATTGAGTGACTTGGTGTTGTTCTTCACATAATTCCTTCAAACAAACCTCCAAGGATGAAACAAGATTACAGCTGCTTAAACTAGCTCATGCAGTCTCAAATTTTGATCTTAGTTTCATCAGAAACTAATCCATATGGCTCTTATGATAGACAACTTGTAGTGTCGCAATGACCTCTTTTTGAATGGTAGGATGGACTATCCTAATATATTCACTCTATAAATTAAGAAATTCATAATAGAATTGTTCAATAAAAAAATTACCTTGATGATAGCTACCAATTTCTAACTACAATTGAAACTTTCGAGCAATGTTATTTTGAGAATAAATGCTCTGAAGATAAACCCACATCTCCATAGCAATATTGAAGATCATTCACCTACTTGGTTCAATAGAACCAAATAGCCAAGAGATAATGCAACCATCCTTGCACTCCCAAGAATCAATCTCCTTGGGATTTAGTCAGAGCCTTAGATGACCCATCTAAGTGACCCTATAAATCTTTTCCCTTCACAAGTATCTTGAATTCAAACTCCCAAATGGAGTAATTCTTTCCATTTGAACAAACAATAAAATATTTTTCTTTCATTATAAATCAGAAAAAACAAAAGAAATTAACTAGTGAAAAAGTAGACCTTGATGTCAAAAAAAGAAAAAGAAAAAAACCCTTCAAACTACCGAGAATGGGAACTCCTAAAATACCCAACTATGTCGCTATAATGTCCATCCAAAACAAAATCTCTTTACCCCAAAAAATTGCCTATAGTCCCAAAACAAGGAGTCTCAAGAGAGAAACCCAAGAAAAATATTCCACAACACGACCAAGAAAAAATACTAACCAAAGAGTCAAGTACAAAATTTATAATTTTGGCTCTGATACTATATAAAAAAGGTCTGAATGTCTCTTAAACATCTTTCTCTTTCAAGTATTAACATAATTACATTCTATCGTTTACCATAATTACAATCTCTCTAAAAAGTAATTGCCTATGAATCAATCTCTCTCGATCAAGCTCCCTAAATCAAGTAATTGCGTATCAATTAATCTTTCCACATCAATAAATTGCAGCGAACACTATGTGAGATAGGAGAAGGTTTTGATAGCCATTTGGAAATATATTGTCCTCTAAGATTCTCCAAAAAGTATCAAAGATTCAGAATCATCTCACAAAATGTCTTAATCCTTTATAGGATCATATTTCTTTATCTCAATGCCAAATTGTTTGCATACTCTCAGTATTTTTTGCATACTCTCAGTATTTGTAAACTAGTAGTTTTCAATGAAAGTGATTATCTTGCAGATCGAGAATGAGTTTGGTTCATATGGAGATGACAAAGCTTATCTTCATCACCTGGTCAAATTGGCCCAAGGACATCTTGGTGATGGTATCATTTTGTAAGAGTTTCTGTATCTTCAATCTTCTATTCATGGTTTCATGTAAAGCTCATTCAGTTGTTTCTTTCATGTATGTGTCAGTATGTTCTTACTACACAACGTGGTTGTATGTCTATGGCTTAGTTTTTGGTGTCTTTGTTTCATGCATAAGATGATTACTCTCAAAGTGCACCCATAACTCATTTTCGCTCTTCATGAACTCTTGAGGGTAGAAATAGAATCGTGACTCAGCAATTGTATCCTTCTTGTTCATTAAAGAATGTACACATAACATCTAGTTTGTAATTGTTATATTCAGTTCAGTTACTTGGGGAACTGCTGACTTGGCAGTGAGAGAGCTTCAGAGTTTATGTGATATTATTTGCTTGAAATTTCTGGCTTCAATCTGGAATTTAACTGAACTTTACAGTTTTGGTCATGGCAATATCATCAGCTAGGACTGTATAGATTTGGATCACTTTGATACCATTACCATCCCTTTAGGATGCTTAAGAAACCATTTAATCCAATAGTGAAGGAATGCAATTTCCTTGGTGCCTCCTACTTGAAGTTGCATGTTGATCTTTCTGGCAGTTTTCTACCCATCCAATTGGACGTCTATCACCACCAACCTAAGATCATTATTACATTTGATTAAATGCATATTAATTCTCTTGGTTATGGTACCATCTCCTTTTGATTTTCTGTAAATATAAAACAGAGTGCTGTGTATTTGTACCTCTACCTTTCCCCCTTTTAGATATATATCCGGATACATTTGATTTGATTAGATGTTGTGAATTCTCTGTGCTTTGCATCTGTGTATTCATGCTTTCATCAATTAAAACATCATTGTGTCATGTCCTTAAGATGTTGTATGGTAGAAAATAATTTCTGTTGCCTATTGCATTTATCCAAAATGTATTCCAACTACAGTGTTAGCTTCAGTTTAACTTATTTAGCTAAATTTTGCATAGATTATTTTCAATTGTTTAATTAGTGTCCCTATCTTGACTAATTATTTCTAGGTATACCACAGATGGAGGTTCTAGGGAAAATCTTGAGAAAGGAACCATTCGAGGAGATGCTGTCTTTTCAAGTAAAATTATGAAGTTTCTTTTCAAATCTTATATGTGTACTTGATTATTACCCAAGCTGCTAAGATATCTTAAGTTAAATACTATGTTTATATTTGTCTATTAGATTCTAACCGTAACATATTCCACATTCAAATGCTATTATTGGTATTATGTGTAAACACATATTTTCCATGAATTTCAAGTGTACAAATGTCAATATTCATGCTTGAGTATCTGTTGTTTGTTATCTAGGGTAAAGTGAAGAGTCCAAGTAACATAGACATATTACGGAGCATGTGTCAAAGGTTCTCTTATTGGCAGCACATTCATTTGAATAGCTATAGAGAAAGTGTGATCGAGTTCAACCCTGTTTCTGTGAATTATGGGAAATTGACCATGTTATTTTATGGATGCCTATGGCTTGCGGTTTCTTTTGTTCTCATTTTTTTCTACTTTTCTTTTTTTCCCACTTAGATTACATGAAAAACAGTCAAGAATAGCAAATAATCAGAGAGGGGGGGGGGGCGAGAGCTTAGCATATGACCACAAGGCCATGAAGTCTGTCTCAAGGAAAGAACACATGGCCATTTACTTTTTGTATATGACTTGTGCTTTGAGTGAAGCATCTTAAACCTTGAAAATCTAGAAGTTCCATATATACAAAATTCAGTTTTTCTATTGGAATGGTATAAATATCTTAAGCATGCATCACATGTTTTATATGCAATATGCAGCTGTAGACTTCACTACTGGTGATGATCCTTGGCCTATATTCAAGTTACAAAAGGAGTTCAATGCCCCTGGAAAATCACCACCACTTTCTTCGTAAGTGCTTCATTAAATAGTTTGATGTTGAATGGTCAGTGGTTCTACATTTTTAGTGCTTGGTGTTTCCAGGGAGTTTTATACAGGTTGGCTGACACATTGGGGTGAGAAGAATGCAAAGACTGGTGCTGATTTTACTGCATCAGCCCTGGAAAAGATATTGTCACAGAATGGTTCTGCTGTGCTTTATGTATGTCCTCTAGTTCAAACCTTTTCCTGCTGCTGAAGTATTTGTGTGCAAGTAATTGCATTACCTTTTTTCTTTTTATGATTTTTTAAAATTCCCAGATGGTGCATGGTGGAACAAACTTTGGATTCTACAATGGAGCAAATACTGGTGTGGATGAGTCTGATTACAAGCCAGACATCACTTCGTATGATTATGTGAGGACTGACTTGCGGGATTACTGATTTTATGGAATAGAATGTATACTGGACTAAAATGATAATTTTCCAGGATGCACCAATCAGCGAATCTGGAGATGTGGAGAACGCAAAATTCAATGGTATGATTTCATTTTTGGCGTGGGTGGAGGGATAATTTTTTTTCCAGCTGAGCTGTGTGATCTGTCCTTCAATTAACAACTCTGTAATGATTGTGATGACTTTGGACTAGTTTTAATCTGGTTTGTTTGGCAACTTGCTACCTGAATGACAATAACCAAGTGTGTTAAGGATTGATAAAACAGAACACAACTTGCATTTTTCAAAAGCATTGGAATTTTCTTGCCGCGGCATGCTTTTGTTCCTGGCTACTTTTGTGGGTATAATTTTAATGTTTCCACTTATTGATTTTGAGATAGATAATTGGGAGGACAAAAACTTTCTAATAAATATGGCCAGCTCTGTTGTGACCAAGACTTTTTCTTTTTTTCTCTTTCCACTATGTTGGAAGGCCAATGGAGGAGAAGTGATTTTAGTGGGTAGATTGCACAGATAAAAGTGTAGCATGCCTGACTCTTGATTGTGCTTAATGATGTCAATTGAGTTTAAAGGAATAAATATCATACATAAGCACATCTCAAGACTCTTGCAGCAAACGCATCTGTTAATAATGCCAATAGAAAGTTTCATTCAACTGGTAGTGGTTAAAAAATGATCCATCTCTGAGCATCTCTCTTTCTCGTATGGAGAGGCATGGCCTAACCACTGGTAGCTGTGACATGTTTAGCTAGTACATTTCCATATAAAGCCTTGTACTTGGAATTGAACACAGAAAAATGCAAGAATAATTGCTGATAGGATGCGTGCCTATGTTTACATCATACCTTTTATCATTGATTTGTTTTTTCTTTAGCTCCTGAGAAAGTGACTCTATGAGTGGTTACATTAGATGTTGGGATGATTTAAAATAGTAATTTTGGTGTTAGATTGGTCATATAAGATGGGAGTTGACATCTTTAGCTGTTTCAGTATTTTCTGTCCTGCACTATTAACGATATGGTGTTTTACTCACTCTTATCCTCCTAGATTAATGTCTCACTGTTAAGGATTTATTTACATAGAAGGAAATTTCAGTCATGATAACCATGTCCAAATGTGCTTGCAGTTTTTCAGAGCTGCCTAGCATCTCTGAAACTGTTTTCAGATTTATTTGTTAATGACCATTGACTCAAATTTCTATTCTAAGCAGTGCTTATCTAGCAAGATAATATATAGATAGATAACTCCTTACTTCAGCACTGCGCAGGGTTATTGAACTTCATACTGCAGCATCTCTTCCGTCTGTTCCTTCTGATAATGGAAAGATGGGATATGGACCTATTCAGTTACAGAAAACAGCATTCTTGTTTGATTTACTTGACAATATTAATCCAGCTGATGTAGTTGAATCTGAAAATCCACTCTCAATGGAGTCTGTGGGACAGGTGTTCAACTTTATTATCTTATCTATATATATGTATTTTTTAAAAGTTTATGTTTTGTAGCTATCCTTATTGAACAAAAATTGCTTGCTACCTGAAACTTCTTCAATTCAGATGTTTGGATTTCTGTTATATGTTTCTGAGTACGCTCCAAAGGATGATAAAAGCGTTCTTCTCATACCAGAGGTATAAAAACCATGCATAGATTTCGTAATTTGATCCTTGGTAAAATAGTTGTTTCTTATTGTTTTTTCAATTTATGATAAGGAATGCAATGCTAGTGCGTGTCATTTTAATTGTGTCCGAGTTGCATTTTTCACTTGTTCTGTTATTGGTTTGATAAAACGAAACAATTTCTTTTTTTCCCGACATTCTATGCTGCAGGTGCATGATAGAGCTCAAGTGTTTACTTTATGCCATTCCGAGGACAATAGCAGAAGACCAACACGTGTTGGTTCAATTGATAGGTTGTCAAGTAAAAAACTTGGCCTTCCTAATGCCAAATGTGCTTCGAACATCAGCTTATTTGTTTTGGTACTTGACTATCCTGTTTCTCGTGAAAAAAAAATTACTGATGGTTTTACTTTAGCTAGTTATGCAAGCTCTACATTGAAGTTAAAGTAGTTTAATGGAAATATTGTTGCTGTACAGAGCCGTTGGTATTTTATTACTGCGCTTCTGAGTTCATTTTCTTGCTAAAGTTTTTGCATAAGTTGAGTTTTACTTTGGCTAACAAGGGAAGTTTTATCTATTTTTACATTTTTGTTCCGTTTACTCATTGAAATACAGTAAGATGACTTAAATTCTTGCAATAAACTGGCTTGAAAGCAATTATAAGAAAGATGCTTTTAATCTCAGTGGATTTTGTTTACAGTGTATTGCCAATAATGAACAGATTCTCAAGAGCTATCATTTTCCCTTTATTGTGATAGGTCCTCATAATTTGCATGTGTGGGATTTTTATATTGAAAATTATTACATTCTTTATTGAATCAGTTTATTTTTCATTCTGATAGGTTGAAAATCAGGGCCATGTGAATTATGGACCATACATGTTTGACAAGAAGGTAAACTTGCTCCTTTTTTATCCGTTAAAGCTGCTTCATGATTTCTTAGTATGATTGTATTACAGTTTCATTATCTGCGTGGTTGGAATTCAAGAATTCAAATTCTTTTCTTCAGCTCTATAAAATATCTCCTGCATTTTCTATCTCTTGTTGGTGAATTTCTAGCTTTCATGGTCTGCCTGCTAAAATCTGAACATATAAAGGAACTTTTCCAGCTAAAGACTATTTACAGTTTAGGAAGAATGCTGGAAAGGAATGGAAAGTTGAGAAAATAGTTGAAGGCTATCCAATTTCTCAATCAGCTGGACAGTCAACACTTCTTGGTTGTCTTGTTCTTTTCAAGACCCGATAATTTTTAGGACCATTATTCTGGAAAAATTCACATTGTATTGTTTGTTGTGTAAATTAAAAGAGGATCCTTCAAAATCTCAGTCATACCCGTTGTCTTTTGATAAAGCTGTGTAGTAATATAGTCATTGTTTCCTCGCTTAAAGTATAACACAAAAGAAATGTGTTATGAATTTTAGCATTGTAATTAATGGGACCTTAGATATTTAAATAGAGGGAATACTACATATCAGATGATAATAAATTCAGAAATCAAAATTTTATTACATTTTGCATCTTAGATGATATTGCACTTTCCTCATAGTTCTAACAGATGCTATTCAACTGGATTTTCTTTCTTTTACAGGGAATTTTGTCTTCTGTTTTTCTGGATGGGAGCATTTTGCATGGATGGAAAATGATTCCCATCCCTTTCCACAACCTGAACGAAGTTCCAAAAATCAATCTCATCATTGAAGCTGCACATTCAAGATTCATTACAGTATCAACTCAAAGAGAGTTAAAAGATAAATCTGGTGAGTCTCAAATTCATAAAAAAAATGCATTAGTGATCCTCTATGTTAGCTGTTGCATCATTTTTTTGTGGTGCCAATTCCTGGCCACTTTTGGTTTTATGGTCAGGCATGACTCCTTTTTCCATCTCATGTTGCAAGTTCATGTCATTTATTAAAGCACAATATGAATAAACAGGACATTGCAATGAATCAACAGTAGTTTGCTTGTATTTTCAGGGAATGTTTCTGAAGTACCAGCATTCTTCACTGGCCATTTCTTTATCGAGAATGCAAACCAGATTCATGATACTTTCATATCATTCAGTGGTTGGGGTAAAGGGATTGCAGTTGTTAATGATTTTAACATAGGAAGATATTGGCCGGTAAAGGAACTTAATTTTGATTTTCCAGCCTTGCTCTGAGTCCTCTACTTTTTTATGCTGTTAATTTTTTTTTATTTTCCCACTTTTGTGTACAATTTTCCTCCGAGGTTGCAGTCATATGGTCCACAATGCAATCTTTACGTCCCTGCTCCGATCCTTCGTCATGGAGAAAATGTTCTGGTATGGAATGCCTAAAGCTTATTTACATTTGCGGGTTTATACGCTATAATACGCATATTAGTTTCTTTGATCACCATTTTTCAGTTTACTCCCTAGTTATGGAATCATCTTGGCATCTAAGCCACAAACTTTGTCTATTGATATCATAGTTGTGATCCATGTTGGAACCCATGGTTAAGATGGCAAAATTTAAAATATCAAGTTTTCAGCTTCCTTCCCAGGGGTTGCTTAGTTGATATCAAGAATCAACACAATCTTCCTCGTGTCTATGCACTCCATGCCACCCATGCACACCACTGATACTACATTATTTGGGATGTATCAAACTTGTTTTTTCCACTGATACTACATTATTTGGGATGCATCAAACTTGTTTTTTCCTTAAAAAGGTGTTGTTGCCTTGACTTCTTGTCTTGTTTCCGACTTCATAGGTCATACTGGAGTTAGAATCTCCCAGCCCTGAGCTTGTCATACATTCAGTTGATCACCCAGACTTCACATGTGGTTCAAGTAAGTCAAGCGTGCATCAGCTTTAGTTACACCTTATACATTTGCTACATCAGGGAGATCAGTTGACTCGCAATGCTGAAACTCTGAAGATCAAGAGCACACATGATGCATTTTGCATTTGGCACAAGGATGGCAGACTGATCAGCAAAATGTGGCCCCACTTGAGCAGAAGTGAATTTCAGAGAATTGATGCGCTTATCAATGAGAATCCCAGTGATGGTTCTGTTTAAACAGCATCATTTACACTGGATTAAGTTGAAAAAACTAATATTATTGCCTTGTCATTTTCACCTGAACAAGGATTGGGTTTTCTTAAAAACTCTCCAAGCTATTTAAGAAATGCTCTTCGTTTTCTGTGATATTCTTTCCCTTCTGATTCTATTATTCACAGACAAGGAGAATCACAAAGTACCAAAAACTGCCTCAATCAAGCAGTGCGGTCATAATTTTATCAAGAAAACAAGCTATCATTTGAGTGGAACAGTGCCTTGCTTTTATACAACAATTAACTAATACTCTAAAAAAGTATGGGAAAAGTATGTAACTATTTTTGCATTGTTTTTTTGTTTTTTTTTTTTTTGGGTTTTACATTTTTTTTTCTCTTTTTCCATGGATTCTTTTTTTTTTTTTTTTCAAAATTATTTTTATCAATTTTCTTTTAACATTAAATTGGTTGATAATTTAGAATTGTAGTTTTTTTTCTTTAAAATATTATGAATTATTGCATTTATTTTCTACATGGTTTTTTTTTATGATTTTATTTTTCAAAATAGTCTATGGATTTTATATTTTTTTATATTAAGCTGGTTGAGAATTTTGCTTCGTAGTTGTTTTTTCTTTAAAATATTGTGAATTGTTATAATGTTTCTCCACATAGTTTTTATTTTGTTACAGTGTTTCTCCATGTTTTTTTTTTTTCAAAATTATCTTTATCGATTTTTTTTTTTAATATTGAGTTGGTTGAGAATTTAACTTTAGCTTTTCCCACATGTTTTTTTTCTATTTTTTTCCTTTTGTTTGTTTTTTTTTTTTTCTTCAAAATTGTCTTCTTTTTTCATTTTTGTTTCTTTTTTTTCTTAGAATTGTTTTTGTTGATTTTATTTTTTTAATATGTAGCTGGTTCAGAATTTAGATTTGTAGTTTTTTTAAAAAAAAAATACCATGAATTGCTACAGTATTTTTTCCACATGATTTTTTTTTTTTCATAATTGTCTTTATAAATTTTATTTTTTTCATATTAAGTTGGTCAAGAATTTTACTTCATAGTTTTTTTTCTTTAAAACATTGTGGATTGTTATAGTATTCCTTCATATGATATTTTTTTAAATTATATTTATTATTTTTAATATTAAACTAATTGAGAATTACAATTATAAATTTTCTCATGAAACACAATAAATTACTACAATGTTTTGCTGCATGATTTTTTTTCCTTTTTTTTGTTATAATTTTTTCTAAAATTTTCAATCTTGATTTTATTTTTTTAATATTAAACTGCTTAAGAATTTAGCTTTGTAGTTTTTTTCTTGAAAACATTATGAATTGCAGTAGTTTTTTCTCCGTATAATTTTTTTTTAATTTTTTTTATAAATCCATAACAATACACAAGCATGCCACAAGCCCGCAACATCGCGTAAACATTACATCTAGTTTATCCCTAAAACTTGAAGGAAAAACAGCAAAATAACCAATGTTATCTGCAGTATCGGAAGCTTTCAATGTGAATCAACGATGTCTTTTCTTTTATTTCCTTGGCTCAAACATTCTCTCTAGATCAAGAGTTCAAACACGAGCCATACTCCTCTTGACTTGCTACGTACTAAAATTACCTGAGAACAAATGAACCCAAAACTGAAAAGTAATCATTGTGAAGGTGAAGTATCATTTGAATCTTTCTTCGGTCCAGAAACAGCAGCAGTTGCAGCTGCTGTGACAGCCGCTGCAGCAGCCCCTAGCTTCACACCACCAGCAGCCTTCATTACACTTGCTACTTTCGCAAATATTGCTACACCCCCTACAAGTACAGCCCTCAAGGCAACTGTTGGTTTTACTGCCATTTCTTATGGGAACTGCAAAATACATTTATGTGAAAAAATCAAAAGGCTGTCCCATCCATAAAAATAACAAGCAAATGCAGCCACCTGTAGAAATTGAAGGTTATGAACATTCGAGCGAGGATGGATCTGACACAACTAAATAGAGATATGATCCAGACAGATTATATGGATGATATAAAAATGCTTTTATGAACCATGATGACAAGTCTAGATATAAGAGAAGATCTGCTTACGTAAGACTATGTTAGCATTTTAAAATAAAAATAACAAGAACAAGAGATCATATCATTGGATTAGACTCAAATTTTTACAAATAATTCTAAAAGCAGTTTTCTTTTAGCAAGTCAATCCATCACTTATTGGACCATTGGATCTAGTTGTGTCAGATCCTCAGGAATGCTCAGATCCTTCAATTTCCCACAAGCCCGGCTGTATCAAAATGCCAAATGAAATACCTAGCATATCAACCAAAATAACCAAGGCCAATGTTAACAACTTATCAAAATAAATGAATCTTAGGCTATAAATAACAAGAACATCTTGACCCAACTAAAGCTGTTCTAATGTATGATTTTGCTGCTCCAATTCATAACATGTGGAGGCCCCAGTTCTTTCTTTCTTCATATCCTTTTTTGAATGTGAACAGAGTTTCTTCCTCAAAGTTTAAGTACAGGTTTCAAAAGTTACAAAGAAAAACTTCAAAATGAGAACACTCATATTATCAGCATGCGTGATAGCCTTTTCAGAATTAGTTAAATAGAGGGCAAAAATAAAAAGGAAAAATCAATGCATCCCTAATGTTCTTGTGGAGAAGATGAGAAATTTGTCTGAGAAATATTTTTCAGCAGCTTCTCTCTATTTCATTCACAGAAGTGGAAGAGATATGTCCAGTAACTGACACAACGCAAATCCCAGTCTAAACACTATTCTTAGTTCCCCTGCCCCTTGAATTCAAAAAGACAAGGCACACTTGGCTAATCACATAAATTGTCACCAAAAAGTTCTGAAGAAAGGCAAGAGGAAAATGAAGAATAATAGAACAAAAAATTTCAATGTAATAAACTTAGAATCTTTTATAACTACTGCTGGAGATTTCGTGGGATAGCAAACAAAAATGAAGATTTCTTTCTATCCCATCATGATGTTGAAATATAACAACTACCTGATCAAAGGAAAAACTATCAAAGATTGATTAAGTTCTCTGCAATTCCATCCTATTCTCACAAAGCAGGCAGTCTCCTTTAAATTACCTCATCAGTAAGCAAGCATAAACATGTCCTTCCTGAATACTAAAATAAACAACCCAACTCTTTGTGCCTGTTCTCATTTCTTCTATAAGAATTACAGCAATTTTGGGAATACAATCGCTGCTATCACACATTTCATTCAAGCATCTACCCATTGGCAAAGAACCCTAATAATTCAGACCTCGACGAAAATAGCAGACTGTCCATTTACATGACACAAGTAGCCAGCACAAACGAGTAAGACTAGTGTTAACCACTACAGACACAGACCATAAGAAACAAAACATTAAAGAGGTTGTGACTGAAACAAGTATTTGCAAAAGCTTCAATGAAACAAACAACAATTTAAAAATAATCACAACACTCTTATCTCTTACATATGCCAACCACATCAATCACATGAATCTTAATACACTTTTCCTATTACAAAATCCTTTACACTTTGTGCTACCAAGCATTATCCAAAAGGGTGCTGATCAAAATAAAAAAGTATGAACAAATTACAATAAGATCACAAAAACCCATAACATATTTCATCCTCAATATCCAATATATGATTTCCCCATACATAGAAAAGAAAAGAAAAAAACACAAGCACAAAACAAAGGCAGGCAGTAAAGTAATTGTTAAATCAGAAGTAAGGGATGGTTTATTAGGGTGAGAAAAAGAAAATGAGAGAGAAAGACAGACAGACAGACACGCATGATAATGAAAGAAGGCAGAGCAAGCAACCTTTCTTGTTCTTTCTTAGTTTCCTTTATCCTTGTATCTTGTTGTAGCTACAAATGTTGTCTTTCTTGCTCTCTTCTTGTTCTTCTTCTCTCCTGGGAGATGGGAGAAGCTACGTGCCCACTTCAAAACAACATGCCGTTTCTTGGCAGTTGTCTAGTTCTACTACCACCCAACGACGTGTCTTCTCTTGACAAAAACACGGTTTGCTTCACTCCGCCTGGGTAAGTGTCTATTTGGGATATAGAATTTTATTTAGAATAATATTTTTTTTATTTTTAATATTATTATATTAAAATAATTCAAAAAATACAAAAAAACAATTAAAGAAAAAAAAATTCAAAAATGCAATTGAACTGTAATGCTATATACCACCAAATAGTATAGACTAGATCGTAGGTCCATGTTGCCGTGGGTTTTTAATGTAAAAAAATTATTCAAGTATTGATAATATATTTTCTAATAAAAAATATTTTTAATTATAAATTTAAAATATGATGAATATTGAATGATATTATTTTGAAATATATATAGGATGATGTATTAAATAATATTTCTTTTAGATATTGAGACTAATATATTGAATCAAACTGCATTAACTTGTCAAATCTATTATACAAGTTATTAGATCTTGATAATAAGCAAATTAAAATAAATTATAAAAGTCAATCCTTAATCAAACCAATGTTAAAAGATAAAATTAAAAAAATATTAAATTAAAAAAGACAAAAAAAAAAATATTGAGTCAACTCGGGTTAAATTATTGAATTTGCACCCGAGTCATGAGATCAGGATAATTCCATTAAAAAAAATAAAGCTCAGTTTCTTACTAATCAGGGTTATAAAATTATGATAACTTCATAGAAATATATATATATATATATATATATATATATAAAGCTTAGTTTCTAACCAACCTAGTGTTGAAGGATGAAATAAAAAAATCAATTAAAAAAAAACTCAAGTTGACCTAGGCTAACAAGTTAAACCCGTGAGTCCGTGACCTAAGTCATAAGACTAAGATAACTTGATAAAAAATAAATTATAAAAATTACAAAACTTCATTTCCAACAGATCAAAATGTTAAGGGTTGAAATCGAGAAAAAAAAAACTAAATTTATAAGACTAAGATAACTACATAGAAAGGAAATTAAAAAAAATTTCAAAGTTCAATCTCCAAATAACCTAATATCTAAATATGAAATTGAAAAAAAAAACTAAATAAAAAAAAATTTAGTTGTTGGAGGGTGAATATATATAATCAATTAAAAAAAAGACCCTAAAAAAATAAATATTGACAACCCTAGTCGACCTTCCAAACCTGCCATCCGGGGTAATGAAATGAGAATAACTCCATGTAAAGTAAATAAAAAAAATAAAAAAGCCAGTTAAAAAAATACTCAATTTAAAAACGATCAAAAAAATAAATAGAGTTAACCAAAATCAACCTGTCAAGCTTGTAATCCAATTCATGAGATCAAGATAATCTCATATAAAATAAATTAAAAAAAATCATAAATTTTAATTTTCAACTAATTTAATGTTGAAAGATGAAATCATAAAAAATCAATTAGAAAAAATGGTAAAAAAAAAAATGATACAATTCAATTTAGGTTAACCTATTAAACTGGTTACTTGAGTTATAAGACTGAGGTAAATTTATAGAAAGTAATTTAAAAAAAAAAATATGAAGTTGTATTTCCAGCAGATCTAGTATTGAAGGTTGGAATTGAAAATCAAAATCCATGAAATCAATATAAAACCCAACAAAAAAACTAAATGAAAAAAATTATAAAATACAATTATAAAATACAATTTAATATTAAATGATAAAATAAAAAAATAAAAAAATAAATTGTTAAAAGGTTAAATTAAAAAAAAAATACCCTTAACATTGTATAGCTACTCTATTTTACATTTTACCTCTATTATTTTAAAAATTATCAAATCAATTTTTAAATTTAAATAAATAAAAAACAAATCTATTCTCATATATAACATATAAACGTATAAAATTCGCTATTAACAGGGAAAAAAAACTGAATCAATGAAAATCTAATTTATTTCGTCTCTCATCTCTAAGAACACCATGGCTAGTTTTTTTCTTCTTATTATTATTCTTCTTCAATCTCTCTAGCAAGCCAACACCAAATTCCACCCAAAAAATCACTAGCCTCTATGGTGAACCTCTGAGATATCATGCGTGTTTAGAAATATATTCATGGTACTGTATTTGTTTTTTAAAATATTATTATTTGAAAATATATTAAAATAATATTTTTTAATTTTTAAAAACTATTTTTAACATCAGTATATCAAAATAATCTAAAAATACTAAAAATAATATTAATTTAAAAAAAATATAATTTTCTTAAAAATATTTTTTTAAAAAAAAAATAATAAGCACCACAGTGGCATTATCCTCTCAATCTTTTGCAAAAAGCTTGAGTGGCTGGTCAATAAACAATGACACTAAGGTCATGTTTGTTTTTTGAAAAGTAGTTTTCGGGAAACCATTTTCCAAACTTTTCTGTGTTTGTTTGTTATTAGAAAAGTTGGTTAACGGAAAACATTTTCCGATCAATGGAAACTACTTTCTAGTTAACGGAAAATATTTTTCGGTCAACGGAAAACACTTTTTAGTCAAGGAAAAATTTGGCTTGGTTTTCAGAAAAGTGTTTTCCCTTTTAGCTGTGTTTGTTTTTCGGAAAGTGGTTTTCGGGAAATCACTTTCCAAACTTTCTTGTGTTTGTTTGCCATTATGAAAGTTGGTTAACGGAAAACACTTTCCAGTAAAAGAAAAATTTGGCTTGGTTTTCAGGAAAGTGTTTTCTTGGAAAATTTGGGCGGAAAACACTTTCCGGAAATTGTGAAAAATTTAGAAATATTATTATTTGCTGATTATATCAAATTTGATCCTCAAACTATTGATTGCTATATATATATATATATATATATATATATATATATATATATATATATATATATATATATATATATATATATTTTATTTTTTATTTTGAATATTTATTTTTCAATTTCATCACTTAAAATTTTATTTTTATATTAACTTTGGTCCTTATTTTTATAATTGTTATTTGCTTTTTCTTTATCATTTTTTTATTGAAATTTTTTATCTATCAAATTTGGTCCTCATTCTTTTGATTGTTACTTATTTTTTTGAAATAATTTATGAAAAGTTGATTATTATTATTTTAATTTCTTCACCTTTTATTTTTTTTTTAAGTTTTTAGATTTGACCTCTATTATTTTGATTATTATTTATTTTATTTGAGATAATTTATGAAATTATAATTTTTTTCAATTTCATTCTCATTCAAATTTTTAATTTATAAGATTTGTTTCTCATTATTTTAATAAACTTGAGAAAAATAAAAATATTAATAAGTTATTTTCCAGCTTATTTTCCATGACATAACCAAACACTGAAAAGTGTTTTCCAATTTATTTTCCATTACATTACCAAACATCAGAAAATACTTTCTCGGAATTCACTTTCTCCGGAATTCATTTTCTCCGGAATTCACTTTCCAAAAGGAAACTACTTTCCAGCAAACAAACGAAACCCAAATTCAATCCCGCCAAGAAATTCTACCCTTTTGAACTGCAAATTGTCGCTCTCTAAATGATATTTCCAACCAGTTCTTCATAGCAGATCCTTTTGCTTTATCTTTAATGAAACCACTTCCCAACTTGAATTCTCACTTTTTTGTCGTTCTCTATGCAAAAATCCCAATTTATCCAACAAAACACAATCGATTATTATAGAAAGTTACTGATTTATTTTGGATATCTAAGGATCGCAACAAACATCCTTATGATATTTTTTAAACTAAAAAATTTATTTATCTTAAATTATTTTGTTAATTAAATGCAACAATTTTAATTTATGTGTCAAATTTATTATTTTCTTCATGTTTGAGCTTAATTAAATACTTGGTTTTCAGCTTAGATCCAAAGCTTATTAGGATCAATGTTTTGGGCTTATTAGTACAAGTATTGGGTCAATTTTGTAAGTGTATTAATATAGTTCACAAAGGTTAATCCATTAGAGTTATTTCTAAAAGCATTTAAACTCTTTATAGCCTAAAATTCAATAGTCATTGAATAATATCATTATGGATATTCAGCCTGTGTGCGAGAGTAATTCTTGCATTCTTTGATTTTTGAAAGATTAAACCGACTTATCAAAGATTAAGTAGCTTCGTGACATTATTCAATTTAATTCCAATAGTGATGGTGTTTTGAAACAGGTTTTCATTATGTCACACTCCTATCAAACCTGATTTCTTGGCTTTCTAAGAGTTGTATCACCTTCGTTGTAGGTTGTTTGACCACATAATCAAGAGGTTCGCATCAATAATATAACTCAAACCAATAAAAAAACAAGATTTGTATTATATGTAATGTAACAAAATCATAAAAAATATTTTTGTATTTGTTGTCTTTGTTTTAGATATTTTTTGAAAAACCAAATCTCTTTTCAGAGTTATTATTACTATTGAAATCATCAACAAAATATTTTTTTAATGATAACTTATTTTTTAAAACATTTAGTTTATTTCGGATATTCTCTATATAGCAGAGAAAATTGGAGAGGTTAGTGAAGAGTGTCAATCATTTTCTAGGTTTGTATATAAAGGCTTGGGTACATTTGTGGTATAATATGTATTTTGAAAATTGGTACTAGAAATATCACATGTTGATTTTTTAGATGAGTTTGTATGTTAAATTATATTTATAATAGAGAGGATATCATAGATTCTTTTTAAATTAAGAGTACTTAATGAAGACAATTCATCTGAGAATCTAGAACTAGTTGAATATTTGTGAAAGGTTAGTTTAATCTTGTTATCATTGTATTGGGTTATTTATTTAAGTTTGATATTTAGTTATAGAGGTTATTGAGGTTCAAGTTGCATTGCTACTTCAAGAATCCAGTTCTCTAGTAAGATTACATCTTTTCATTGAATTATTCTGGGTATAATTACTTTATATTTTGAAAAGTCTATCAGTAAAAGTAAGGTTTCACCTCTCTAAAATTAAAATTTATGTTTGCTCGTAAAGACAAAAAAAATAGCTATATAGTGGATTTTAAATATCAAAGCTACCAAAAATGATTCTTCAAGCATGTTGTAATTATGAGTTTTTATTTGTAGATTTATACTTTGTAGTATGGTAAGATTTAGGGTTTTAATGAAAAAAACTTAGAATCTTAGGTCAATCTTACTTAATGGTGCAAGTCCCAAATAAGAATGAAGTAGGGCAATAAACCCATATATGTGCGCGCATATGCATCTCTAGACATTGTTAATGTGTTTTTTCAAGTATAAGAAGTTTTTTTAATTATGAATTGAAAAGTTGACATGTATGTTTAATAAAATAAATCAAGAATCATATACACAAATAAATAATAAAAAAAAGCTATTAAGGCTAATTAAAAACTAAATAAAATTTTTTAAAGATAGATACATATTAAGATATTTGATTTCATGCAAAATAAAAATATTAATTTTTTTAATGATATGTCAGTAATTTCTTATAAGAATAGTGATAATTTAAATTTTATTGAAACAAAATAATTTTCTAGTATAACTCTTCCTTTTCTTATTAATATATTTATTTTCTAAAAATATATAGCTTGTTGTGGTATTTTATTTATTTGATAAAAACTAAAAGTAATTAGAATAAAGATAAAAAAATGAATAATTTGAAATAAAGATAAAAAAAATGTATCTCTTTAATTAAAACTCCTTTATCTTATTAATACACTTTTGTTTTTTTTTTTTTTGGAATTTATTTTACTATGTTATTTATTTTGTAAACAATAGCTTATCAAAATTATGAAGAAGCTTTTAATAAAAAAAATTATATTTTAATAATTTTGATGTTAATTTATTAAAAATATAAGAATAATATATTACTTGCATGTTATCAGGAGAAAAAAAATTTAAATCTATTTTTTTATTTAATTATACGATAATAAAAATATACATGAGCCGGAAAAAAAAATTATTAAAAAATTATAAAAGGCTATACAAATAGAGCATTCTCTGATATTATAAAAAGAATATTTTAATTATATCTGAAATCAAAGAAAAAATTAAAAATTATTTTAAAAAATAATATTCTAAAAATATTTTTAATTATTTTCATTTTAATGAAAATTAAAGGAAAAAAAAAACATAAAGGCCTTTACAAAAAAAAAAAAAACTAAGTATTTGGGCCTAAGTGTGCCAATACCCATAATCCATAACAAAAAAAATCCAGGCCATAAACCTGTCTATTATTTTTTTTAATTCAAAAAAAGTGTAAAGCCATTCACCCAATTTCTTTCTTTTTTTTTTTAAATAAATAAAGTGTCATTTTATAATTGCAAACTACGTGTCATTCATTGATAGGATTCTGATCACCTAAATTGGCTGGAAAGTCCAGCTTCTAGAGCAAAAGAAAAAAAAAAACTTTTCTATAATTTTTTCACCTGAAAATACATGAGAAACATCCTAAAAACACTTAATAAACTCTTTTTTAACATCAAATAAACCTTTAATTGATCAAAAAATAAAATAAAAATCATTTAGAGTAAGAAAACTCTTGAATCCTTATCTACTTTTTTCTAGCAAGATGAAAAATAAAATACACCTCAATGGAAATTCTCTTGTCAAATATAACCTATTGGCAGCAAAATCAGTTTTTTTGTTATTAGAATGTGATCAACCAATCATTTTATTTCTCCCTCCAAGTTTTCCAATTAATCTTTCTTTTATTAAATTTGAGGGCTGAAATGTAAATGAAATAAAATTTTAAATCAAAACATAAAATTTTCAGACTAAATAGACCATAAAAAAACTCAACGGAGAATATATGAAGCAAATATTCTTTCCCTTGAATTTGAGATAAGACCTTTTGTTTTTTATGGTTCTCAATTTTGTTCTTTTGTTTTTAATTGTGTTTTTTATACTACAAATTTAAGCTATATTTTATTAAATTAATTACCTTTAATCAAATTGTGTAATTTAATCACAACCTTTAATTCTAAAGAAAATATAAAAAGAAGAAACTAACTCATAAAATATCACAAACTACACATGTAAGGATGCAATTGAAAAAAATAATAATAATCAAAATGAAAATTTTATTTATTAAAATTCACAATAAATCATGAACATATGCATAATGAATGCGTTACAGTAAAATTATATCTCTTTTAATTTTTTTTATAATTATAATTATTATATTAATTAAAAATTAAATATTGAAGTTTTGAATATAAAGATGTTATTTGTTATTTAATAAAAAAACTATGTATTTTTAAGGTATTTTGAATGTATATTAAATGATGATATTAATTGTCATCTCTAGATGGAGTTACCCCCGCCTATGAAGAAACTACGTGTCGTTTATGGGGAGTTGACGTTCCACCAATACGAATCGACGAGTAATTTCCTGAGCTTGGCTGCCTCCTCTTCTTTAAAGGAAAGTAGAATTAAGAAGGGTTCAGCGTTTTAGAGAGAGAGAGGGAGGGAGGGAGGGAGCAATGGATCAATCATTCAGTGGAGGAGGGAACTGGACAGTGATCCCAAGCGTTCCGACACACAGTGGCTCGCCCGCACACTCAAATCAAGACCAGTTTTACCTCTCTCCACAGCAGCAACAACCACAATTTACTCAGTTTCAGCAGCAGCAGCAGCAGTTTAACCAACAGCAACAACAATTTCAACAGCAGCAGCAATATCAGCAACAACAGCCCCAGCAACAACGTTTTATTCAACAACAGCAACAACCGCAAGTGCAGCAACAGAACCATCACCACCAATCATTGGCCTCACACTTTCATCTCTTACATGTTACCATCTCAACCCTATTAATCTATGCATACACACATATATTGTGCTATACAAAATTAAGGGTTTTGTTTTGATTGTTTGTTTGTTTGTTTGTTTGCAGTTGGCGGAGAACTTAGCTGATGCTATTGAGAATGGAACTCGGGATCAGCATTCTGATGCTTTGGTTGGTTTGTTTCTTTTCTTTTTAAAAAAAGAAGAAGAATTATTAATATGGGAATTTTCTTTTTGTTTATTGTGTTTTAGAATTGAGAAAAGAGATTATAAGTTCGATCTAAAATGGGTTCTTTTTGTTTAATTGGAAAGGTCAATGAATTGAACACTCACTTTGACAAGTGTCAGCAGCTGTTGAATTCCATTTCAAGCTCAATTAATGCTAAAGCCATGGTAATTATCTATTCTAAAGCATTTATCTTTTTTTTTGGTTTATTTTCTCTAGAGTTTTGATGGTTATATATAACAGTCACATTCTTATACTGTTTTGTTTTAATTGTGGAGATACTGTTGTATCTAATTGTTTATGTCGCGTTTGATTGTCTTTAGAATGTGGAACAAATGCAATGATTTAGAGTTGAGATGATAGAAGAAATATAGAAACCTTGGTGCATCGGTCTTTAGAATGTGGAACAAATGCAATGATTTAGAGTTGAGATGATAGAAGAAATATAGAAACCTTGGTGCATCGGTCTGTAGAATGTGGAACAAATGCAATGATTTAGAGTTGAGATGATAGAAGAAATATAGAAACCTTAGTGCATCAGCTCACATTATCATTGGCCTGATTCATGATGTATATATATTACCAAAATCCCATGAAAGTGCAATACAAAACCAGTCATTTTAGGATGTTTATATTAAGCCTAATGGTTTGTCAAAGTTCCAGTGTTTTGATTTTGTGATCTTTTTTATATTTTGTGCAGACAGTTGAGGGACAAAAGCGAAAGCTGGAGGAAAGTGAACAATTGCTAAATCAAAGGAGGTAAATATTCTCTAAAGAGTATTTCTTTGCTTTTGTTCTTGACTTGCTTGATACATGAAATTAATTTATATCTCAATATCAGGGAGCTAATTGGCAAGTATAGAAATTCTGTTGAAGAGCTTCTCAAGTCTGAACCATGACTGCTTTTCCCTCTCGAGCATTGGGTAAGAAAATTACTTTAGAACTCAAACCCGACAAGTGTTTGTTAACAATCAAGTGAAAGCAAATTATTAAGCAAAAATAGGAAGCCACCTGTTGCTTTGGGTGGAAGTGGAACTCTTAATTGTTTTTTGGATTTTGCTTGATCTGTGTGACTGATATGGGTAACAATGTTGCTATTGATGTCTTTCGAAATTTACTTATTAGTTTTTTTTTTTTATCAACTATCTGTTTTCCTTATTTTTTTACTCCATATTTGTTACTTGAAAATACGATAAATGGTATTGACTTGAATTTACTTTTGGTTTTTCATCCGTGAATACAAAGTGAATCAAAACAAACTGGCTAGCTTGAGACGATTTGTCACAATTTAAGCCTACATAAAAGTGCAAAGATATATCTGAGTTTGGAGCTAGTTAGAGATGTTTGCACACCACCTGAAATTGGCACACTGATTTGCAGCAAGAAAGTTTTTGATGGTTCCTTGTTGCGAAAGAAAAGTTGTTGATGATTCATCCTTTCGATTACTCTTAATTGCTTTTTATGTCATTTCTGGTTTCAAACTGCAAACAACTCAGTAACACTTGCTCTAGGATTTTGTTGTTATCCATCACTAGGCTCTACCATATATTTGAACTGTCCATGCATTATGTAGATCTATGCAAAATGATCATCATTTGAATAGTTTGTGTTGTGAAAATCAAATCATCCACAAATCTTTTCTACTGAATGATACCAGGCAGATTGTTTTTTTACCGGACATAGCTGCTGGTGAATGTACTAACTTTGCATGCCTAGTTTTGTATCCTGTATACCATGTATGTCTCCCTTGATGCTCTTTTATACACGAAAAACAAGCAGGACCAAGCATGGAGGAGTACAAAATGATAACAAAGAGGATGAAATATCTTTGTGCTTGATGTTTCACAGACTTGAAATTGAATAGTTTTGGAATTCGCAATTTTGTTTTTTTGTAGGATGTTTCTCCGGTTTTTCATCCATGAATACAAAGTGGTTTTTCATCCATGAATACAAAGTGAATCAAAACAAATTGGCTATCGAGACCTGGGTTTTTTTTTTTTTTTTGTTAATTCTAGATGTATTTATTTGTTCAACGAGTAGATTGCTATTCTCCTCTGCTTTACGCCAGCTACTGCCGATGACATCTTCTTCATTTGCGTGAGGAGACTTTCACTTTCTATACATCCTATGAAATTGCAAACTATGACATATTAATTATTACAAAATCTCGCAAACACATTTTTCTCCAATGAGAACAATTAATGGTATTTTTATTTATTTTTAATTTTATCATTGAATTTTAATTTGTCATTTATTGTTATTTTTTAATTTGTTATTTATTTTTTTATTTATATTTTTTTCTTGACTTTTAATTTCATCATTTAATCTAGGGTTTTGAAACCCGACCTGGTAATTGACCCGGTCCAAGGCTTGGCTCATTGCGTTAACCTTATTTTTTTATAAATCAAAATAACATCGTTTTGGTGAAAAATAAGAAAATAGTTAACGGGTTATAATCAGGTTTTTGACTAGGTTTTACCGGGTTAATCGATTGGGTCACCTAGGGTTGTGACTTCCCCTATTTTTTTTTAAATCCGGTTTGGTTCCAGCCTGGAGTTAGCCGAGTCCCAAGTCGATCCGCGGGGCTGGGCTAGGTTTCAAAATTATGATTCAATCCAAGTTTATGGTGTATTTTTTTTTATTTGGTCCTCATTCTTTTGATCCCCCCCTCTTTTGTTAAGGTTATTTCTATTTAATTTAACCCTTTCTTTAAAAATTGACTTTGTGGTTTTTTTTCAGTCTTTTTTTTTTTTTTTTCTATTGGGTTATTACAATTTTATAACTCAAGGCACGAGTTTTGTGGGTTAACCTAAGCTGACTTATCTTTTATTACCTAGGTTACATGTCTATTACCTTACTTGACTTGAATTTTTGTGTCCTTTTTTTTTATCCATTTTTATACTGTCAGTTTTTTAAAAAAAAATTATCGTGATTTCTTTGTTTATTTTTTTTAAAATTGTTTATTTACTATCATTGCCTGTTATTTTTATTGTCTAATTAAAGTAAAATCAACTTATTCAACTTGATCGGTGCTATAACCCAAGTCGTTTGGTCGAATTATATTTTTTTAAGTACAAAAAAGAGAGTACCAAGATGCCGGAATTTTTTTTTACAATATTATTTGAATGACCAATAAAAATAATAATAATAATGTGATTTGGAAAAACAATTTTCTTTCTATATGCACCCAAGGATAAAAAATATAAATATAAAAGATTAAAATCTATTTTTTTCTCCTTTATAAAAAAAAGATTGATTTTCCGGACACCATACTAGTTTAATCTGGTCAAATGCACTAGCAGAGCCTGATTTATTTATTTTTTTCATCTCTCCTGATTTTGCATTTTTATTGATTAAAAAATGTTTTTTTAATAATTTTTAAATTTTTTTTCCATTTCCTTATGATCTTGTTTTTTATATTTTACTTATTTAGCTTTTTTTAAAATAGTAACAGCAACTTCAACCGACTAAAACATTTTGGTTTCGAAGTTAAAAAACCATAAGGATTGATTTTCCGGACGCCATTCTATTCTAATCTGGTCAAATACATTTGATGTATTTGTCTGGCTTATTTTTTTTGTTAAATAAGGACTCACATGTATGGGCTCGGCTTGCTATGCTCAGCAAAGCCTGATTCCCCCCCCTGATTTTACATTTTTTATTGATAAAAAAATATATTTTTAAATTTATTTATTTGTCCTTTCCTTATGATTTTTTATTTTACTTATTTAGTTTTTTTAAATAGTAATTGTTTTTTAAATTAATTTATATATATTTAGTTTTTGAAAAGATTATTCTAATTCATCTATTATTTGTTTATATTTTATATAGATTAATTTTATTTTTAAAAATAAAAAACATTTATTTTTGGATAATATTTATAATATGTGCAGCCTCATATAATATTTTTTTTTATTTTATTCAATTAATTTTATCTTGTGTCTATTTTTTTAATTATTTTGTTGAATAAAAAACTAATTTTAATAAATAAATTTATTAAATACATAAATAACTTGTATTACTGGATTAAATATCTTGATCTATATCTATTTTTTTTGTAGTATTGTTAATAATATTTTTCATTTATTTTACATACATAATTCTTGATATATATATATATATATATATATATATATATATATATATATATATATATATAAACTTTTGATTTGCAATTGAAATTTTTTATATAAAAAATAAAAAGACAGCATGTTCAAATTTTTTTTTCTGTTTTTTTTTTCAATTCGACCTGAATTCAGCCATGAGTTGGCTAGGTTCAGGGTTGACTCGTTGGGTTAGGCTGGATTTCAAAACCATGTTCTAACTAAGGAATAGAAAACGCAGAAGTGACCCAAAAAGGAAGCCAGAAAACATGAGACGATGGTGAAATGCTGTACATAAAAATTTTAAACCAAAGAAAAATA
Organism: Populus alba; assembly: GCF_005239225.2. Taxonomy (NCBI): domain Eukaryota; kingdom Viridiplantae; phylum Streptophyta; class Magnoliopsida; order Malpighiales; family Salicaceae; genus Populus; species Populus alba. The sequence goes on along the minus strand of NC_133286.1, from coordinate 5,942,492 downwards.
TTAAAAGCACATAGACTTACTTTTTTCAGCTCTTGAATTTGCTGATGAGTCCGATAGGCCCATGGAAAAGTAGAAGGTAATTTGCTGATTAGTACAAAAATATCAACCAAGAAGATTGGTTTTCCGGACACCATACTAGTTTAATCTGGTCAAATGCACTAGCAGAGCCTAATCTTTTTTTCATCTCTCCTGAGTTTGCATTTTTATTGATATTTTTTTTATAATAATTTTTAAATATGTGTAGCCTCGAATAATATTTTTCCTTTTTATTTCATTTAATTAATTTTATCTTGTGTCTATTTTTTTAATCATTTTGTTGAATGAAAAACTAATTTTAATAAATAAATTTATTAACCATGTAAATAGCCCCTATTACTGAATTAAATATCTTGATCTATATCTGTTTTTTTTGTAGTATCGTAAATAATATTTTTCATTTATTTATGTAAATAATTCTTAATATATATATATATATATATATATATATATATATATATATATATATATATAAACTTTTGATTTGCAATTGAAAATTTTTTTATATAAAAAATAAAAAGACAGCATATTCAATTTTTTTTTTGTTGTTGAATTTTTTCCTATGCCTCGAGTGGCCCCATTGGTCGTTTGAAGTAGTTACTGCAAATAAAGCAGAAGTTTACCTTTTAAATCCAAAAGAAAAAACAATTGCAAACTGTCAGGCATTGATGGCATCCAAGTTAAGGGGCATGCACTGCTGTGTTTAAAGAAGTAATTAGGAAGTCCTAATTAAAATCTTTGGAAAACTTAACTAATTTAATCTGTATTAATTAGCAAGATCATCATTTTGACTGCGATTGTTCTGACCCTGTAAAGCATTCTAAATACAGACAGAAGCTCTATTTTTGGCTTTAGCTTGAACACCACACATTGATTTTGAACACCTAACTAAATTTGACTGTGTCTCATAGTATTTTCTCGCCCCTGCCCAAGAATAGTCTCTACTCTACTCCCTGATCATGTATCATAATCAAGTGAATAAATGATCTGTCTCCCTCTGGTTTGTCATATATCATCATCATCATATGTGTTTGTTTCTCGTCTTGTTTTTCTCCAAGAAAGGGGTTCTTGGTTTGTTGGCAGGGAGAAAAGAAAGGATCTAAAAGCAGCAGCAGAGCGAAAAAGAAGAGAGAAACCATTTCTAAATAAGAAAACAGCACCAGCCCCGCCGGCAACGCATCCGAATTCTCTCGTCTTCTCTAAAACAACAATAGCAAACAGAGCACAAAGATGAGCATTATTTCAAGGACTGGTAGCAGCACCACCCAGGCCTGTGCAGCTTGCAAATACCAACGCAGGAAGTGCGCTCCTGACTGCATTCTCGCCCCTTATTTCCCTCACAATCGCCAGAGACAGTTCCTCAACGCCCATAAATTGTTTGGTGTTAGCAACATTAGCAAGATCATCAAGAACCTTAACCCTCCCGAGAAGGACGAAGCCATGCGTACCATCATCTTTCAATCGGATGTCCGGGCAAATGATCCCGTCGGAGGATGTTATCGAATGATTCGAGAACTCCAACGTCAAATCGAATACACTAGGGCTGAACTTGATTTTGTTCTTCATCAACTTGCTATATATCGTGCCCAGGCTGCAGCCCAACAGCAGACTCAATTGATCCAAGCACAGGCGGCGGCAGCGGCCGCAGCCCCTGATCATCAGACCGATCATGACTGCCAAAGTATCATTATTACAGATACTTTCGACATGTACGATCCAGTCATGCAATATCATGATCAATACCCGCAAGAACATCAAGATCAACAAGAATTTGTTATTCACAATCCAGATAACAATCAACTACATTTACAAGATCAAGATCCTACAACTGCATGGGCCACCGCGGCCAGCGTGCAGGATATTTCTAGCTTGTCGATATCATCATCGCCTAATTACTTAGATGATCAGCTTAAGCAAGCTTATAATGGCGATGATCACTGCAGTACGCAAGATGATAATTTGAAGCCGATTCTTGATGTAAACGACGACGTCAACTTTGAGCCTGATGATCAAGATCCGGTAGTGGATATGAGGTTTGTGCCATCCACGCAGTTACTTATGTCATCGTAGATTAATTAATAATAATGTAATCATATATCATGAACGATTAATTCAAATATTCTTGTTAATTTTTAAGCTTAGAGAGATGACTCATGCAGCTGCAACAAGCAGAAATTTAGATTAATTAAGTGCTTTATTTTGCATGCATGCTTTGATTTCTGAGTTTGTACCTTTGCATCAATTATTACAGTTCATCTTGTTCTGTCAGGGATGGTCTAATATAATAAAATATGATTTTAAAAAAACTCCAAGAATACACATTAAACATGGAATCAATGAAATCTACAAGTAAGTCTCACTTATTGATGAACGACTCAGTACAAATATGAAGGATGAGCTCTTCATGGTTAAAGTTGTAAACTATAAGATGATACGGTCTTTAGAAATAATCTACATGAATCTTTAAATAAAAAATCTTCTAAATTCTTTTTTAAAAAAGAAGATTATTAGACCTTAAGTACTAACTCTTTCATATTTCTTTTCTCTAGTCTCAAATCTATTATAAGTTATTGTTGTAGTGCATAAGATTATGAGACGTAACATTTTATTTATAAAAAAAACCTAATATCTCTATCAATGAAAAACATCACATATCTTTTTTAGGATAGCTATTAGAGATTTATGCAATCAAACTTTTATTTGATTTTTCTTGATTTATAAATGTTATTCCTTTTATTAGTTATATTCTGGTCATTAATTTCTAAAATTTATTTATAATCAAGTCATATTTAATTAATTATCCGAGTTTAATTTATTATCGATGATTATTAATGTGTGTGCCTAATTAAGTTTCTATTTTATTAGCTAAAATATCAACTAGAATCCTAAATAAAATAGAATTAGACTAGCCAACTCACACTATACTGCAAATAGGATTAGAAGTTAATTTGTAATGCAAAAAAAACATAAAAAACAAAGGCCAAGCACAACATCATGAAAAAAAATTAATCGTCAAATGAAAAGTTCATGCATGTGTTTAATTAATAACATAAACTATATGCATTTTTTGCTTGCTTTAAGAACCGAGTCATAGTTTTGTCAGCTAAGATCAGCTCCTTCAATGATAAATGAAGTTGAAGTTGTCTATTGTTGGAGACAGAACCAAAAGCTTGTTGTAGTGCTTGCCAAACATCATAATTTGTTGTCATTCCAATGACATGAAAAAAACTTCTTTCAAAGAAGAAATAATCCAACTTAGCAACATTTGATCCCTTTGAAACCAGGTTTGAAACTCTAGATTAGGTTCTACTTGATTGGTTTCAACATTAAGAACTTGTGCCATCACAGGTGAAAATGTCACAAAAGTGCAGGCTAATTAACAAGATGCCTAATTAAGCTTTCTTCCTCACGTAAATTGGCCAAGTTACATTGGGAAAATGCAATCTCCGGCCGCTACTATTGACACTCGCTTCTTTGCAAGTTCTGTAGACACAGTCATGTGCAATTTCTTCCACGATCATCATCACTCCTCGGGCCACTGTAAGTTTACCAGGTTGGTAACTGATGAATCCCCGAAAATGAGATAACCATCATCTGGCACACAATTCCTCCAGTCGGAGTCGTTAACCTCTTGACCTCCAACATTGATCCTGTAAACTGTCTTAAAAGTCTTAAAAGCTTTCAAGAAAGCATCAGCAATATGAGTCCCTTTGGGACTGAACGCTAAGAAAGGAAGGCGGACAAGGTAAGAGCTAGGATGTGATGCTTCTGCCATGGAAATTGGATTTGGTTTATATCTTGATGATGCGTGCATGCTTTTGCCCTAATTTAAAACACTTGCAAACCTGTCACATTCACTTCCATTTCCATTTCGAGGGGTTGAATTCTCCAAAAAATGGGAGCAAAATTGATCAAAATTTACAATGTCAATTCAACCAAGTTGTGTATTAAATACTAAGATGAATGCCCATAAATATAGTCAAACTTTTGTTCTGGGCTCCTTGCCTGGAACAGCATTTTCATCAACTATTCATAATTTTTACTCACTCTTCCATGTCTTTCAAAGAATGAACTAGACCTCAAAACTGTGGCAGTTCTAATAGCACACTGCTCACGGCTCGATCTAATAGCCCATATCACCCATATTTGGCATTCGACTGGGTGGTTTTTTCTCCTGTGGATTCTCCAATACAGTCGCCTCAGTTGTTGTCAATAGCAAAGAAACACTGAAATTCAAAAGGCAAGTAGTTTAGTTATGGAACTGCAACACACAAACTTTTGCCAAATGACGGTGAACCTCACCTGGCGGCATCTACCAAGGCTGTCCTGATTATGGCACAAGCAATATTATGCGTTATATACTCTCGACGTATTCACCTGTGATGGCACAAGCAAAATTATCACTATAACAGATTATACCATGGAAAAGGAAGTTGCACCGGAATCTTAAAGACAAGGAGATTTTTAGAGAATAATATAAATCATATCTTGAAATCTTACCTAAGAGCTTAAGCTATTGGATTGAGATGGATTTTTAACATGATATCAGAGTCTTAATGACCAAGCGGTCACGAGTTCGAATCTCACCATCTCCATTTATTTAATAAAAATTATACACAATATAATATGGGCTTGTGTAAATTTCAAGTCTTAAGAGCTTTTACTTGAGAGGATGCATTAAAGAATAATATAAATCATATCTTAGAACTTCACCTAATAACTTAAACTATTGAATTGAGATGATTATTTGATAAAAATTTCCTTAATTTTCAAAATTTCCCATTCTCACTCGGAAAAATCTCTTTATCTAAGCCAAAACAAAACTAGTATTTGGCCATTAACCCAACACACACACACAAGTTGCTCAAAAAAATGAACAACCTCAAGCAAGAATCACATAAAACAGCCAAACCACTCAAATCAAAGTGTATTTCATAGGAATGAACCGATCCAAAAAGACTCAGTTTTGAAATAATCAAACTAACCATGACCTCCATTTGCTCACAGTGAAGAACATTTGACTAAAAGAGATGCAAGTGTCTATCTGGGGGCTTAGTTAACCCAGGTTCATTTTCACATATAAATCAAATTTCTCGATCATTTATTGCTTATTAATAAATAAATCGATATGCCATTGAAGAAAGAGGGAGAGGCCGGTGGTAGTATCTGCTTCTTTGAAGCAGAGGAGATAATGATTAGCTGCTCCATTCACACATATTTTATTTATCAAGAAGTTACGTGACGAAAGAAATCAATACCCAATTGATGAAGCAATCCTATACTTGGTTGGCGGTTGATTGCACACGCAGAGGGGGGGAGGGGATGGGCCTTTTGGAGGGATTTAGCTTTTGAAATTTTGTAGGGTATCTAGGGTTTAAAGGTAAACTCGATTTCCCACCCTCACTATTGATTGTAAATTTAAATAGGTCCTCAACTATGATGAAACTTTCAATTAAGCCCCCCAACTATTGATTTAAGCAATGTTCCTGTAAGTAAGAGTGTCTCATGCATAGTTTTTAGACCCGATCTGATCCAAGGCCTGAGTTTCAAGTTTTAATTGAGTCGCTTGGATCAAATCCATTTAAAAAAAAAATCAAAACAACAATATTTTAGTAAAAAATAATACAAGAAAGGTCAGTTGAATACCGAATTGACCCACCCAACTCGACCGGATTTTAAAACCATGTTCTTGTGCTTCTCTTTCTGTTCCTCTATTACTTGTAATGTTGGCATGATACTCTTTTTTTTTTATTTTTTTTTTCTCTTTTACTTTATTCTCATGAAGAGTGGTTTTCCTCGTCTCTCCTTTCCATTATTGATTAAGTATTAGAAATATTCAATTTACCTAAATGGTATGGAGAAAATATTGTTAAAGCATTGCACATCCACAGGCAAATTACTTGAGCTTTTTTTTTTTTTTTGTTCTTTTACAATTTGTTTAATTTGATCACCAAATAATTTTGTTTTAATTTGATCATTTTTCATTATATTAGTTGGAAATTATGCTTAATGATTTGTTTTGATTTAATTTTTATAGAATCAATAAAATATCAAAATAACATTTCAATATTAGGTTGATGCTTGATTTTGTAAAATAAAAATATTTTTATTGCTTGGGAAAAATTACATTCAAGGACAACAATGCAATGATTTTTTTTTCTTTTAACAATTTTTTGCCTAAAATATTTTGCTAAATACATTTTCAGCCCCTTTATATTTACACATTAACGTGTGTTCTCAAACTTTGTTTTCATCACATCTTGGTCCCAACATTTGAAAGGGGAGTGATAGACTCACCGAAAAACAAGATATGAGAGAGAAAGTTGTTGGTTAGTCACATTTTAGCATAAAAAATGGTTGATTTTGCAATTAATGAATTCTATTTGATAAGAAGAGTTTTATTTAGGTGTTTTTTAACCCTTCATTTGCCAAAAAAAAAAAAAAAAAACTGCAGTTGAGAAAAAAAAGGTTTAATTTTGTATTTTTTTGTATCAATTAAGAAACTTTTTGAGTTGAAAAAATGATTTATTGATATTTGAAAAGTGTTTTTAGATGTTTTCGCATGAAAATAGATTTAAAAATGAGTTTTTGAGGTTCAGAACTTGAAACCCTAACTTTTTGGTTATCGATTATGACCGGAAAAGATTGAAGGTGATGACATGTCATTTTCCACATTAGATAACCTATTCTTCAGTAAAAAAAAACATGAAAAATATAAAAAACAAACAACATGTCATTTAATTCATAAAAAAAAAAAAACCAAAAACCAAGCATGCCTAGCTCTTAGGTAACTAACTACATTTATAGGCCTAGCTTGCTAGTGGCATTTAGCCTTTTTTGTATTTTTTCTAATTTTGATTATTATTTTTTTATTTTAATTAATACCCTTTATATATATTTTTATTTTGCATTAATTTTTTATTCCCATTTAAATTAATTCCATAACTTGCTAAATTTTTAAATTGATTATTTCACCTTTTTAAATTAATATTTATTTTTATAATGTTTCAAAGATATTATTGTAATTTATTTTTAATTTATTTTTCTTATATTCTAAATAAATAAATTGTATTTTCATGATCCATTTATAGAAATAAAATATTTTTGTTCTAGTTTAAAAAATACATAAAAATTAAAAGAAAAGGTTGGGGTTAAATATTTGCATACTTGTCTGTCTTTTGCTTTTATAGAAAAGATTAGCTGTTCATTTTAGTATTTAATTGGCATTAAAACCTCTTTCTCAGTTTATGGATTCGTATATTTTTAAAATTTATTTATTATGTGCAAACAACATATTCATGTTGCTCAATTTTAAAAAAAAAAGCATATACAATAAAACACATCCTTGGTCCATTATATAGCATTAACAATTTTTTTTTTTAGTATTTATTGGTATATATAATTCTTGATATATTTTTATTAAATGTATGCATAAGCTTTTTGATTCACAATTAAATTTTTTTAGTTGATGTCAAAAAACACATTGACAACACCTGCACATTTATTTTTTGCATTGAAAAAAATTGGTTAAACTCTACAACCCACGACGAAACATGGATCAAATGACTATATAACAAATACACTAAAAGAACGAGAGTTTTTCCTTAACCATTTCATTGTTCATATGAGTAGTTAAGTATCACCATTTTTTTTATTTTTCATCTTTTTTTTTTAATTTCACACTAAATTTTTTTATTTGATTTTTTTGTTGCCTAATTATATGAGATAAAATTTCAAAATATAGTAGAAAGATAAGATTTAAAGTGAGAGGATCACATTGTAAAACATAGAGAAAATTCATGACCAATATCAAAGTTTTTAGAATTTTCATTTTTATCCATAGGTTCATTTTGTTTATTTTTCAATCCTTGGATTTAAGAGAAAAGAAAGAAATTCTCCGAAAATAGCAAATGAGAGAAAAAGCTTTGGACGGCCACATTATAGCCACCCAAAAAGAGGATCTTTGTATTAATGAGTTTCTCTTCTTGAGAGGAGCTTAATAAAAGTGATTTTTTCTCTAAACATGATGGGGAAAGTAAATAAGTTTTTGTTTGGTTTATTTTGATTAAGTTGTTTTTTTATTTTTTTTTAGAATGATTTTTCGGGGAATTTTATGGTTGTTAAGTGATTTTTATGGGTTAGGTGGTGTTTTAAAATTTTTTTTGGGTAAAAACAAAATGAAATTAGGTTTTTCAGGTCCAAAAAAATGGATTCCAATGACTGAAAAAGGTTAAGTGATAAAAATATATGATGACGCTTCGACTTTAAAAATATTAAGGATGCATAAAGGTAAAACAGAGTTAGATCTATATGTTGATGCTGATCCAGGTGTTAATCTTGTAATGATAAAAATATTGATGTGTTATTTAAGTAATCCTAAAGATGACAAGCCACATGGAACCAAATATTTTACTGCCCAAGATCCTAAAGTTGAAAAGGTGGTATTTTATTTTGATGATATTAGTCCTAATGGGGGATGAAATGGGTTTTAAGATGAATGCTGATGTTGGTGGTGATGGTATTAGATATTCTGGTCGTGGTCTTAATGCGGGTTTTAAAGCCAGTGTCGATAATAATGTTTGTGGTAATGCTAGAGTCAAAATGGATACTGATGATGATTTTAATGATGAAGCATATGATGATTATATCCCTTCTAATAAGGATGGTTTTGAATTTTATAATAAAGTTAAAGATGAATGGATTGATAATCTACAAGTTGATTTTTTACTAGTCAAACATTGAATGGTGCTTTTGATTATGATAATGATCGGAAAATGAGTAGTGACGAAGATGATGTTGATGTTGAAGTTAGAGAATAATCTATTAATAAGGACAATGAGGATGAGATCGAAAATGAGAGGAAAATAAAAATGAAAAAGACGAATGGAGATCTAAAGTTTTAGATGTAAAAGGTTTAAATTTGCAGTTAATGGATCAATAAAGTTTGAAGAATGTTAAACTTTTTAAAATACAACTCACTTTAGAGATTTATTGCACAAGTATGATGTCAAACATGAATATCATGTTAAAAGATATATTAATCAAAAAGTTAAGGTTGGTGCTATATGTATAGGTGATGGTTGTGATTTGTAGATATAAGAACCCTTTGTTCTTGATAGTTAAAAATTCATGATAGTCATTCACCATGAAATTTTTAATGCATGTATCTTTGTATGGAAGAAATGAAGGAAAAATTTATTTTTAATGTAGGCATTTTCATTAGAATTAATGGATGTCATCTCAAGGGTCTATATGGAGGTGTATTTTGTAGTGCAGTGGGTTGGATGAAAATAATGGATTATTTCTTGTTGTTTATGCTATTATTGAGTGTGAAAACAACAAAATATAGTGCTGGATTGTATATGCTTTATATGGATCCATAAAATATTGAATACATTAGGACCATTCTATATAATTTTTGATAGGCAAATTGTTAATTTAATTTTCATAATTTAATTTTATTATAAATTTAATCTCTTTTGTAATCTTTCATTTATTTTTGAAAATGTATTATCTAACTATAATAATTTATTTCCAGAGTTTACCTGGAGTTGTTGGCGAGGTATTCCCAGAGGCAATACATAGGCATTGTTCAAGGCATAGTTATGCCAACTAAAAGAAGAAAGGTTTTCATGGATTGGAATTGAAAATGAGTTTTTGAGATGCATTAAAAGCTTGCATGTATCTCAATTACAATACTTATATGAGAGATATTCGAGATATGAACACTAGAGTTGTCAATTGGTTGAAGAACATCCTTACTAAGACTTAGGCAAGGTATATGTTTAACCTTGAAGTTAATATTGATAATATGACTAATAACTTGACTGATTCATTCAACAACTAGATTGGTAAATATAGGAGCATGCCATTTTTTTTTTTTGTTAGAAAACATTAGATTGAAACTCATGATTAGGTTTCATATCAGCTCAATCTAAAAACTAAGCAACAAAAACCACATCTTATGTTAGAAAAATGTTGGATAAATTTATTGAAAAGGAAAGGAACATAAGAATTATTGCATCTAGTTGTGATGGATACCGAGTCTATGAGGGTCAAACAAGGTATTGTGTTGATTTGGAAAAAAATAGTGTTCATGTAAAAAATAGGCAATGACTAATATTCCATGCTTACATGTTATCCCTTGGGTTAATCACAAAGTAATTAAATTAGAAGATCTGCGTAATGAATATTACAATGTGGATAAATTTAGAAAAAGTATATTTTTAGGTGGTGCACTCATTACCAGAAGCTGATTTTGATCATATATATATATATATATATATATATATATAAAGATGTAATTGTTTTGCCTTTAAAACTAAAAAAAAGCATGAGTAGACTAGCAAAGAATAGACAAATGGAAGAAGGACAAGATCAACATGGTACAGTTAGGAAGAGGTCTTCCACACTTTGATGCAACATTTACATGCAAATATATATATAATTATAGGACATGTCAACAATATAGTATTGCGTAAATTACTGGTGGCAGTGCTATGAGAGGATCCAATTATATTGGAAGGGGATCTGATAATTTTTGGCAAGGGATTAAAATGATATAACATTGTTAGGAGAATGTTCAATGTTCTTGAAAAAGCTTAAATAGAAGCTCAAGAATTGTAAGAGGAAGAGGTGGAGGCAATCAACCCAGATACAAGTGATTTTTTTAAATATGCATGGCAGTTTTATAGATTCAATGAAAAAAAAAATCACAATTACTATTCAATGTTGTTTTTATTTATTTATTTTTTTTATATAATATGTAGGTTTGAAGATGTTGAAGACTAATGACTTTTTAATGCTGTATTATTATTATTTATATGAATTGATGTCATATTGTGGATCATTGTGTTTATTATATTAAGTACCGTGACGATTTAAACTATTTATGAATGCTTGTTAAGTGCATACTTATTGTTGTGTAGATGTTATTTAAGTAGCATTTTTTTGGTATGAGTGATATGAATTTGCTAGCATTTTAACTATACTAGAAAATACATTCACCATGTTTCATTTTTTCAATGGAAACAATATAGTTGTTACAAATATTAACATTCCACAACTAAATTAGCTATTACAAATAATTTTACACTTGCTAAGATAGCTTTTATATTGTGATTTTTTTATCCAAACTCTACATAATTTATCTTTCAATTTCTTTACTTCATCTACTATTCAATATATATCATTAGCACCTTATTCCCTTCATGTAGATATTTCAATTTCATTAATAGGTTCGCACCAGTTAATGAATGTATTTTTGTATGACTTATAATCGTATCTATAAAATAGCTTGTTTTTATTTGTTTTTATTTTTGATATTCTAACTGCAGCTCTCTTCTTATATTTTATACACCTTTTTATTCTTGAATTTTAATCCATCTAAGTTGTGCTAGCTTTGTATGTTATTAACACTTGATGAAGATGATATCGTATTCATAATAATTTTGTATTTTGATTGTGCTTATTGCATAATTATGGTGAAAATAAAAAATAAATTGTTGAGATGTCATTTACAAGTTATCGTAAAAATTGGTTATGTTGTTTTGATTGAAAAGAAAATATAGGATGTTGCTAGATTTGGTAGGCTTATTCGATGAAATTATGGTGAAAAGGAGGAAGAATATGTTGGGGAAGATGATGATGAGGATGCTAGATTTTATATTTGGTAATGCATGCTGGAATGTAGCTGGAAATTATTGTTAAATGCAATAATTTATGATATTTTTTATAATTAAAATGAAAACTACTAACTCCTTTTCAAAAAGATCCAAAAACTAATTTTTCAAAGTAATAACTCAACTGTTCTAGTAGTATTTTAGTTATTTTTAACTTTAAGGTTTTATTTTAAAAAAAAAATTATCACAAATATAATAGTATTTTTATATAAACATATATTTTTTTGTTGATATTTTTCTAACGCTAACTTACAAGGTTGTAAAGTGTTGCCCCCCTGTTAAATTACAAGATGAAAAATATAATATTTAAAAATATGATTATAAAGTTTTTTTTTTTTTTTTTTATATAAAAACCAAATCTTAAGCCTCCTCCTCAACATAATTTTCTCTTATGATAAATTTGAGGGTGACATGTACTCACGACACATCCGTAATTTCACACGTTGCGTAGACTGCATCATTTTCTTTAAGAATCAATTATTTGTGCCCAAATAAAAGTGACATGACAACCACTCCATAAAAGATTTTAGAGATAATATATATATATATATAATCACACAAGTGGAAAGGGCCCCCCACAGCTTGGAAGCAGAAGAAAAGCCAGAGAATTTCTGGATTTAATATCTAATGAATAATAAAAAAAAGATTAATCATTTTAATTAAGGAATCAAAGCTAGGTAGCTACATGCATCCGAAGTCAGAAAATGACAGGATGGTCCTGGCCAATTAAAAAGAAAAAAGAAAAAAGAAAAAAGAAAAAAGAAAAAGAGAGATGGATCCCCACTGCTATTTGTTTGGTTAGATAAATTTGCATTTTCCCAATCTCCAAAAAGTTTTTACCAACTTATTAAAATTATAAAAAAACATATAAAAAATAACATTATTTTTTTAAATAAAAAGTAATTTAAAAAAATACTTAAAAAAACGAGGTTTGAAAACGAAAAAACTCCCGACCGAACATGATGACATCTAATATACAGTGCAGAATTTTGTCGGTGCACTGCCAATAAAAAATATCAAAATTTCTTACCATGCACCCACCCACCAAAAAAAAAATCGTAAATACCATAGTAAAATAACTATGATGAGAATAGTACTGAAAATCAAAGATCATATGTTCAAAAGAAAAATAAAATCATAATATACAAATTTTGATAAAAAAAAAACAATTTGAAACATAATATGATATAAATAAAAATGTAATCATTATAAATTAAATGTATAAATAAGTTTATTAATTGGTTTTTTTATTTAATTTATTTATTTTTAAGAGAGTCAGTTTATTTTGGAAGTGTAATTGTGATTATTTTTAAAAAATATTTTTTATATTAAAATATATCAAAATAATATATATTTTTTTTTTTTATTTTTTTAAAATAAAACTATCAAAATAATTTAAAATAATAAAATAAATTAATTTTTTATATAAAAAAATAAATTTGTTGGAAAGACGGTGCGGGTTTCCAACCACAGCCGTCAATAAATGCCATTATACGATTAAATAGTAAATTCACATTATATTAATTTTAAGTGTTGAAAAGAGAAAAGAAGAGAAGAGTTGGCTTTAATTTCTATAAGGTGTCCATCGACGTTGACTTTAGGGACAGCTGCATTCTCTTGTGCTTCCACTAAGCTAGCTAAAAACACGGCCTAACATGACTTTACATCATAAATAATTAAATACGATGGCCCTTCCCACTTGAAATATTATATTTTTCTATCGCTAATTAACAAGATAATCAAGAATCAAACAAATTAAAATCTTTCAAATCTGTATAATAACAAATTAAATAAAATTTCTTTCTCCTAATACAGGCAATCACCAAGCTTTATCTCTTCCATTTACAAACATATATGATTAATTATTCTCACCAACAGCTGAAGAAAAGAAAATATCTGTAAATGTCAAAAAAAAAAAAAAAAAGAAAAAAAGCCAAAAAATTAAAAACAAAACCAGAAAACGTTGATGAACCACAGAACAATATCTCCTCTGAAATACTTTCCTTGTCAGAAAGTCCACTTCCAGATCTTGATCCTCAAATCAACCTTGCAATTAGCATTTGACACAGATGCTGTTGTTGCTTTTTTCCCAGATGGAACAGTGGCTTTAATCCCTTGACAAGTGACCCTAATCCTAGCCTTTGGAGTCTTTAGCCCTCCCATCTTGACCTTCACCTTAGTCTCCAGCTCTAGCTTCAAAGCCACACCATTCTTGCTCTTCAAATCCGCCTTTAACTTACCAGCAGATACATCATCCAGTTGCACGCCGCTGCTTGTGATGGCGGCTCTCAAAAAGGTTGTGTTCTTGGTACCATGCACAAATGAGGGTATCGAACCACTGCCTACAACGATATCATCTCTTTCTGTAGTCACAGATATGGTGATGGGGTTATATGTGTAGACAAGTTTTTTATTAGGGTTTCTAGCGGTGATGTTGAGGTTGATGTTGGTGGTGAGATGGGAAGCTGAGGTAAGGTTGAGAGAGGAGATGTTGAGGCCGGAGACGTCGAAGGAGGGGCGCTGGGGTCGGTAGAGGACGTAGATGATGGCTCCAGCTATGACAGCAAGGACTATGAGAATGAAGATGACCGCTGTAGTCCATAAAACACAGGCACAGCAGCAACCGCGGCTGCGTTTGCGGTTGGGTTGGGGGCGGTAGGTGGGGCGGGTGGCACCGTAGAGTTGGGCTTTGGTGGCTGGAAAGGAGGGGTTGGTGGCTGCTGTGCCATTTGTGGCTGGTTTAGTAGAAGGGAAGACCCTGTCTGTCATGGCGATAGATGTATCAAGAATGGGAAGTGAAGAAGGGAGGGGGAGGAATGAAAAGATAGGAGACCAAAAACAAAGCCTCTTGGAGTCTTAATTAAAAGAGGGGGGGAAGGTGTTTTGGCCTTGAAATAGTAGAGAAAAATCAAGGCATTTGCTTTGCGTATTTAACAACTAGCAATTTGATCCTGTGGTCGGATATTTTTAAGGTATTTTCTTTGCTTGGGTCTTTAACTAGCAATTTGACCATGTGGTTGGATATTTGTAATATTTTGACTTGTTGTTGTGTTTAATCAATTTATTTATTAAAATTAATATTTTATTAAATAAAATGATAATAAAAACTGACACATATAAAATTAATTAAATAAAAAAAAATAATATGTAAGATTGCACATATTAAAAATATTATCTAAGAATAATTTTTTATTTTTAAAAATAAATTTAAACTATATAAAATACAAAAAAGAAAAAGGTTATATATGGATCATACTAATCTCTTATAAACTTAAATACACACAATATAATTAAAAAATAATCACTATTTTAAAAAAGCTAAATAAAAAAAATAACAGAGAAGAGGTATTAATTAAATTTTAAAAATTATTTAAAAAAATATAAAAATATTTTAATTAAAAAAATCAAAATTAAAAGAAAAAAAATAGGTTATACATTACTAAACATGATATGCCAGGCTAGACGCATGATGTATAAGGAAAGGGCTTGTGCAGGCCTTAAATTTTTAAAAATTTTGATATGTTGCACGAAATTACTTAGATTTTGGTTATTGTGGTGGTCGAAAATTAAGGGTTTTTTTTTTCTTCTTAGAAATTCAATTATAAATTTATTTTTTAACCCAAAATACTTAAAAATTGTCCTAAATACTTTAATAAATTTATAAATATCATTAAAAAACCCCAAAGATTTGGACTCGGTCTATATAATGCTTTGGTGTTTGAGAGACGCGTAGGGGGGGAATCAAGAAAGAGATGCTATTTTGTGTTTGTTTTGGGAGAGAGGAGAGGGAGGGTTGGGTTAATTTGCAAGAATTAGAGAGGAAGGGAGGAGCACTGTGATCTTGTAAAGTGGTGAAAGAGAGAAATTAGGAAAGGACGGCATTGACAACAACTCTTATCCATACCAAAAACCAAAAGCATCCAAACGTGCACGCGTTTTCGCTTTTGCATTTCTACGAGCGCGTGTAAATCAGTGGGATCCAATATTAACAGATTAATTACTCAGTAGATAACTACCTAATCATCGAAAACCAAAGATTTATCTTTTTCATCGGTTGGCTTGCACATTTTATATATATGTCCTACCTACAAACTTAATCATTTTTTTTAATCATTTAGTTAGGTATTGTACTCCTTTGATTGGTATAATAATTGCTTTCAAGCATGATAATTAGAAGCTTTTAAGAAAGAAAAAGAGAATTACTTTTAGCCCGATGAATATTAAAATTTAAAATGTTTGAGAATAAGGATAATGTATTAGATAATTCATTGATTTTTTAGTTTAAGTATTTTAATTCATTTTTCATAATCAAATAAGATGACTTGATATAAAAAATTTAAAGAATTAATAAACGATAGCATCAGATGTCCAGTAAGCCAAGTGACCGATAACTATGATAGTAGCAAGTAGTGTTCGGTAAGCTAGGTAACTAGCAGCTGTGGTAGTAGCAGGTGATGCCTGGTAAATCCAGGTAATCGATAGCTGGTACCTGTAAAAAGTATTATTTTAAGATCGTGGGGACTCTCTGATAGTATAGTTAATAACTTTATAAAGAGATAAAGTGCATTGATATTTTAGAGAGATAGACTCTGTAAATATATATGCTGAAAATGTTAAGAATGAAGAGATTATGAACTTTTGGCTTGAAGGATTCATAGTGTATTTATAGCCCATAATTATTGTCCTTTTGTGAAGAGAAAGAGTTGAAGTTTAATTTAATATATATTTTTTTAAAAATTTTAAGTTATATTATACACAAAATAATATGTATTAGATCAATATAAAATACCGAGGGATTTGCATGGAGTCCCAAATTGTTTTTTTAATGAGTGTTGGCCTCGGGATACGTGCCCGAGCACATGAAGGTGTTGGGCTCGAGATGAATTGAATATCTTCCTTGAGTTTTGTAAGGACTGACTTATGGCTATCTTTAGAGAATTCCTTGTTCTTGGCTTGGTTATCAATGTTCACAGTAGGGACACTTTTATTTATATCATTGATGTAAGAAAAACTATGCTTTTTTGTTTTTTTTTTTTTTGGATTCACCAAGGCTAAAGCAATATAAATTAACCAAGGTCCATCTCACGGTAGCCGGGGGAGAGTGTTTGGCGCGAACGACCCCTAGAGGGACTTAGCAAGTATAGAGGAAAAATATTCTCTTGGAGGTTATTCTGCCCAAGCTATTATGGGTAGTCAACATGGTATGGACACTAGGAGCGGCCGGTGACGATAGTGATAGGATCAAGTGTGTTACCACAATTGCTAAAACTTGTTAAGGTGTCAAGGTTTAATTTTGACATAAGGTTGCCAATATGATTTGAGTGAGGAGTTGCATTTGATTAGTGAGTTGTTGAAAGTCTGACTGGGGTAAAAGTCTTCATGGTAACAAGCAGATTTGTTTTACGTCATAACCCATGAGTGTCTTGGTTGTATGCCATGAAATGACTTAAAAATGTCAAAAACAAGTTTTATAAATTAATGACTTTTTTATCAGTTTCCCATAGATGACATCAACTGATGAGTCCTAAAATCCAAGATGTTAAGGACTAAGGTTGATATGTTAGATAATTGGCTAGTCTTTTTATCTAAGTAATTTGATCCATTTTTCATAATCAAGGTATTTAGTGAATTAATATGAAAAGCTCAAATGATTGGTAACTGGTAGCAAGTGATGTTTGAAAAACCAGGTGATCGGTAGTTGTTGTAAAGTAAGTGACTGGTAGTTGTGATAGTAGCAGGTGGTGCCTGGTAAGCCCATGTAACCAATAGCTAGTACCTGCAAAAAATCTTATTTAATGGACGTGAGGACTCTCTGATAGTATAATTAATAACTTTATAGAGAAATAAAGTGCATTAAAATTTTAGAGAGATGGACTCTAAAAATATATATGCTGAAAATGTTCAAAATGAAAAGACTTAAAGGTTCATAATGTATTTATAACCCATAATTCTTGTCTTTTTATGGAGAGAAAAAGCTAAAGTGTAATTTCACATTTGTTGTATTTTAAGTTGTATTATACACAAAATAATACGCATTTAATCAATATAGAATACCGAGGGATTTGCATGGGGTCCTAAAGAAATTTATTGACGAGTATTGAGCTCGAAGTATGTGCCTGAGCCCATGGAGGTGTTGAGCTCGGGATCAATAGAATATCTTCCTTGAGTTTTGTAAGGACCAATCTATGGCTAGCTTTAGAGAATTCCTTGTTCTTGTCTTGGTTATCATTGGTTATCAATGTTTACAACCGGGACAATTTTATTTATATCATTGATATAAGAAAAATCATGTTTTTTTTGGTTATTTGTTTTTGAATTCATCAAGGCTGAAGCAATATAAATTAAATTCTAGTTGAAAAATATCCATGTGTTTAGTTATTTGTACATATTAACAAACTACCATATTTTATTTCCTAATATTTTGAAAAAGATAAAGATAATTTTCCAATCACATATTGAAAGAAATTAACCAATTTACTATTTATTATTTTTTTTCAATTCAACATTAAAGATCAAATATATGTTTTCGTATTAGCTTGCACAAAAGTAAAAACTAAATCTTTTTCTCGAGCAATCTTTAAAGCACACATTCCACATACATTAATTAAGAAGAGAATCAAACTCATTAGGCCAATGTTTAGCTGGAATTACTGAAAGTCAGTATCACTTGCTAATAGCCATCGCTGAGAAAATTGCATGAATAATTGGAGTGATATGAAGGCCAAACGCAGGCTAAAGGAAAACTCCATGTGAGTGATTAGTGGGGTTTAGTGATAATAATTATTTTTTAAAATATTTTTTTATTTAAAAATATATTAAAATAATTTTTTTATTTTTTTAAAAATATTTTTAATATTAATATATTAAAATAATCTAAATTATAAAACTAATGACAGGTTCGTTGAAAGAAAACTGGACGTGTACCATCTCATAAGTCATAACAGCACACAGATGCCTCCATGTGACCTACTTTGGACCCCAACTCCCTCCCAATTGGGTTTTAAACACGTGTAGAAATGAAGACCCATCACGTTCCCCGGGATGCCGATCAAGCCAAGCCTTTTCAGCTTGCAAATTTATTCAGGCCACCAGGTTGGTGGTGGAATACCTTTAGTGACATCGGAAATTTAAGAGAACAATTCGCATTTAAATAGTGCAGTGTTCATTACACTCTTTGCTTTCAATCATTGACAAAATGGAAGTCAAGACACCAGCAAATTGATTCCCTAACCAATGAAAGAAAAAAAAATTTTTTTTTGGTAAATAATAGGGAAGTCTTACCTTTCGTTTATGCTTGCATCACGTTCTATTTTTTATTATTGCTAGTTTGATTCCCGTGTGCTACGTTATGGGATGAAATTATTATTTTTTTCAACACAACAAAAGGTGCAGGAGTTGTTTGTGGTTTTTTTATTATTTTTTTTAATTATAAACTGAAAATTTTATATTCCAATAAATTTGACAATAAATAATAATAAATTTATTGATTCCAATAAAAATAAATAAATCAAAAAGTTGAGATAAATATATTATTTCTTTAAAAAGTTAATTATTTGTTTTAGTTTGAAATTGGGCCCCTAAACTTTTAATTTGTTTAAATTAGTAAAACTAAATTTTATTTTACCAAATCGAGCATTAATTCAAAGTCAAAAATTATTTTTAACAGTGTGAGAGCCTTATATAAAGCCAACGAAAACAAAACATCAAACCTAGTCACAAGTCAATCTAATATGAGAAGACTAAATTGACAAAAATATTTTTTTTTTAAAAAAAAACAAAGTAAAACACTACGGGTAACTATTGCAACCCACAATGTTTTATGTCTTTCTTCTATGTTGCATTTTCATTATTTTTTAAATATTATCTCACTCTCCCTTGAGAATGACTAACAGAATGATCATTTTCTTCTAGGCTTTACCAAAGGAATGACACCATCTCTCTTTGGAATGGTCAAGTGAATGACCCTCTTGAGAATGACCCTCATTCCTAGGAGGCCAAGGGAATAACTCTCCTCACTTAGACATGGTTAAGGGAACAATCTATCTCCCTTAAGGATGGTTAAGGGAATGACCCTTCTTTATTAAGTGTGATTAAGGGAATGACCCTTCTTTCTTGAGCTTGACCAAAGGAATAACCTTTCTTTCTTAGGCACGACTAAGAAAATAACCATTCTTCCTTGGACACAATTAAGGGAATGACCTTCCTTCCTTACTTAGGCTTGATCAAGAGAATTACCCTTTTTTTTTTTGCTTGGTCAAGGAAAAGACATGTCTCCCTTAGGCATGACCAAAAGAATGACCCTCTTCCCTCAGGCTCAACCAATAAATGACCCTCATCCCTTGGACTCTACCAAGAGAACAATCTATCTCCATTGGACATGACCAATGGAATAACCCATCTTTTTTGGGCTCTTCCAAGGGAATGACGCCATCTCCTTTAGGCAGGGCCACAGGAATGACTCTCTTTTCTTAGGCTAAGCTAAAGGAATGGTCCTTCTCCCTTAGGCCCAGCCAAGGGAACAACCAATATCCCTTGAACATGGTCAATGGAATGACCCTTCTCCGTTGGGCATGGCTAAATGAATGACCTTTCTCCCTTAGACTTAGCCAATGGAATAATCATTCTCCTTTATGATCAGCTAAGGGAATAATCCTTCTCCCTTATAATTAGCCGAGGGAACAACCCATCTTTTTCAGGCATGATCTATCTTCCTTGGATATGGCCAAAAGAACAACCCATCTTCCTTGGGCATGGTTATAGGAATGATCCTACACCTTTGGGCACGACCAAGAGAATGAAGCTTATTCATTGGGCTTTGCTAAGGGAATGCCGCCATCTCGCTTGGGCATGACCAAGGAAATAACCCTCTTCCTTTAGCACAACCAAAGAAATGATCCTTCATCCTTGGGCTCAGCTATGAGAATAACCAATCTCTCTTGGGCACGACCAAAGGAATGACCATTCTCTCTTGGCCACTGCCAAATGAATGACCCTTCTTCTTTAGACATGACCAAGAAAATGACCCTCCTCCTTAAAGCTAAGCTAAGGGAATGGCCCTCCTCTCTTAGGATCCATAAAGGGAACAACCCATCTTTCCTGGGCACGATCAAAGGAATGACGCTCATCTTTTGGGCACGATTAAGGGATGACACCATCTCCCTTGTGTTCGGGTCATTGAAATGACCATCCTCTTTTGGGCTCAACCAAGGGAACAACCTATCTCCCTTGGGCACGATCAAAGGGATGACCCTACTTCCTTAGGCACTATCAAATGAAAGATCCTTCACTCATCATTTTAGCCAAGGGAACAACCCATCTCTATTGGGAAATATCAAAGGAATGACCCTTCCTCATTGGACTCGACTAAGGGAATGACTTACCTCCCTTGGGCTCAGCGAAGTGAAGGACCCAATGCACTTGGGTTCGTCTATGTGTTAAGCTCAATTCAACATGGATCTGAAAACTTGCTAGACCCAATATAGTTGGGTTCATCCAAAGGACGAGCCCAACTCCTTTGAGTTTATCCAATAAAAGAACATAAATTTATTGGGCTCAGGCAAAGGAATGACTCACCTTTCTTAAGCTCAACCAGAGGAAGGACCCCTTGGGTCTAACCTAGGGAAAGAGCTCAACCTCCATGGGCTCAACTACATTTTGTATCCTACTTTCCATATACCCCCAATTGTTTAAAAATCTCTTAAGGGCCTACCATATTTATCCCTTATTAAATGATATTAGGGAAAAATGACATTTCAACCCCTCTTATTCAAAAACCAATAAGACTTATAAATTATAATTACCCTATGAATTCTTCAAGCTCTAGGTTCACAGTCTCTTCACTCTTAATATTTGTTAACATATATATTTTAACAGTTTGTATCTCTAAAATATTATTGAACTTTCTCTCTCTAAATTGATACTTATTTAAGCATCCGAGAGTCTCCGCATTCATCAAAGAGGATCTTTTGCAGGTACCTCCTACCAGCCATCTTGGTTTACCAGGCACCACCTATAAACTAACTTGGTTAAAGAATATGGATCAGATTACTAAAACCAAGTAATTAACTGATTATCTAACATAAGAGCCTTGTTTATAAGTTACTTGTATTTGTTTGAGGCATCATCACATATAAATGAAATCTTTGCAACAAAGATTTGTAGCTAATATAGGACCTCATGGATTATAATTTGATTCTACAAGCGATTCAATATGAAAAAAGAAATTTTAAACTCTCTAATAATAAGAGAGTAAAGGATAAAGCAATGCCACAAACTCCATTAATCTATTTTTCATCGATAAAATGATGAGTTAAGTGAACCACATGGAGCATGGAGCACTTTGATGAGCAAAGCTCATTCTTCTTTCTTAGTAGATAATTAACGACCTCACACTTTCTAAAAATACATATACACAGTGGAAATGGTAAATTTAGATTTTTTTAGTAAATGGTTTGTTTGGTCGTTTTAATCAATAAATAAGCTTACAAGTTTCATATGATTTCTAATCAAAAAAATCAAATATCCTTCTTTACGTAACTTAATGATTCTTGTTTGATTGGTATGACTTTGTCTATAATGTCGTAAATAATATGGATATTGATTATCTACTATGTTCTTCTTGCTATTTATATTGAATCTTAGCATTTCACATCAAGCATGTACAAACCATTTGTACAAATGCCAAATCTATATTAAACATCAATATTATAGAAGAAATAATATTTTCCCTTAATAATAAATTCAAATTCATTTAGAAATGGATACAATGTTTCTAAAAAGTGCAAGGACATAATAACAATTATAAGTTCTAATATGATCTTTTTGCTATTTATATTGAATCTTAGCATTTCAAGATCAAGCATGTACAAACCATTTGTACAAGTGCCAAATCTATATTAAACATCATTATTATAAAAGGAATAATATTTTCCCTTAATAATAAATTCAAATTCATTTAGAAATGGATACAATGTTTCTAAAAAGTGCTAAGACATAATAACAATTATAAGTTCTAGTATTAGCCCACTTGGAAAAGTTAATGCAACAACCTTTACTTTATTGCCTATTAATATGTCCTCTTTATCTTCATTCACTCATAAGAGCACATAAAGCATAAGCTTCAATAATCATTTTAGTCTTCATGATTATAAGATAATCTTTATAGTTCCTCTTATAGTGACTTTTTTACCATAATAATGACAAGTGTCATTGTCATTCTTGAGGCCCCAATGGGCTTTCTACGCTTATATTGTAAGACCAAGTTGATGCTTAACTCATGGTTCATGACAAAGCCCAATTGACCTAATTTCTTTAAAATAGTCAATCATCATCAACATATATGTCACACCCAGACATCAAGGAACCCTTTGTCATTTTATAATGAAACAATTTCTTAGAGGTCTCATACCTTTCAGTATATCTAGCCGCATCAAACAACTCTTAGAGATGTATAATTATTATACATGCATCCATTTTCTCATTATGTGTTTAGAGTTTGAGTGATATGCTAGCTAACATCACATATGTAGCCTACTCATCATCATCAATATGATGTTGATATTCTGTCTTAACTTTATTCTTAGCGTCCTTATCAAGGACATGAGAAATCAGATTTTCAAGCATATATAACCTTAAACAATTCTCATATTTTGGTACTAGTCCAAGAAGTTTGGTTTAGTTAATTTATTAGCATCATGTATACTATGTAGGGATATATTTATTTTAACTCATGGTAATCTATTAACCTATTCATGCAAAGATAACGAGTATTGATTTCATGCATAAATATTTATAACCAAATTCAGATAAGATCTCTAATCTTTACTTGGTCTCTTACTATTTTCTTACATATTACTATTACTCCTTATTTATTTGGGAAATCCCGCTTGGATCTCCTAGTGGGTTAGGATCTCATTTAATTTATATGACCTTAAGTAACTCAACAAATCAAATGAAATTAAATTAAATAGATAAAATAACTTATCAATTACATTTTTATGTGATTTCTAAATCAATTAGGTGACAACTCTTTATCTAAACACATCACATATGCTTCACCTAACTACTGTCTCTAATTCTATATGATCATAAGTAATGCATCCAATTTTATATCATTAAACATATTCAATTAACAGTATAACCTTGAATAACTCAATAAGTTATCCATAAATAAAATTTTTATTTTATGCATATAAAATTAGAATGTAAAAAAATCATGTTCTCAACATGTACTTAATATATATAAATGAGGGATTTATTATTTTAATTAAATCTCATTCCATTGCATTAGTGATATATAATATATAACAATTATATATAAACATACACCATGACACGACCAAAAGCTTGATATCTTCTCCCAAGTGCAGGATTGTTGAAGTAATAAATAACCCGGCAAGACCGGGGTCGAACCACAGAGAGGTTAATTGTATAAATTATAAATAACAATACAAAAAAAATAACAACAATAATAACAATAATAGTAATAGTAATAGTAATAGTAATAGTAATAGTAATAGTAATAGTAATAGTAATAGTAATAATAATATTAATAGTAATAATAGTAACCTCAGAACGTGGCGTTGTTATACCTGAGAATGATCTAAAAGATCGGGTCATAGGTTTTCAGCTTATATACTGATTTTATGAAAACATCAATGAGGTATATTATATAATATAAACAGATTTCTGATGCGAATGAACAAGGTAAGACCAACAATGTCAGGATCCTTAATCAAACACAGAGCATACTTAATGTACATAAAATAACGCAAGAATATAAATAATAATAATAGTAGTAGTAGTAGTAGTAGTAGTAGTAGTAGTAGTAGTATTAGTACTACTAGTAGTAATAATAATAAAGAAGAAAAGGAAGAAGTTAATGAGAACTTTGAGATGAAAGATTAATGTAAGGATTAAACAATGATAAAAAAAAATGTCAAGGTTAGATGATCCACTAATGGTACTTCAAACAAGTATAGTATAAACTCTTATTACTCAACTGGAAACCACACACAAAGGAGGTTCCAATCAATTATAATTGTTAACATGATTACATTAATTATCTTATTCGAGTAATGCCAATACTTGTAAATATTATCAGGTATTCATGGTGATAACTTATGTTAATAACAAATCAAGTTCCTTTCATAGCACAGGTATAGGTTATACCATACGGTTGAGCTATGAAAGTGCCAAGCATTTGTTGTACCAAGTGTCGTTCAACACAAATCTAGATTAACCATTTAACAAGCAAGGTATTAAGAGTGAGCAAGATAATAAATGTAAAACATGTTAATATCAAGCATTAAAGTCCATGTTGAGCTTATATTATACTTATTCTTACACCATTAGTGTAACCTTTTCACCTTGACATAATAGATTTAGCTAAACATAATTAAAGAAAGAAATATAAATAAACAAGATAAGAACATAATTATACAAATAAAGGAAAGAAAATGAAGAGCATAAACAAGAGATTAATATAACATCAAATAAAACTTAAACATTACAAAATACAAAGAAAGAGAGCAAGAGCATGATCTTGATCTGAACAACAAGATTCCTAAATGCATGGCAAATGCCTTCTTTTATAGGCAAAAATTTGGAATTATTGATTTGATGAATAATTGTTAAGTGGGTGGCCACATCTTGACTTGGTGAAAATCCTTATCTTCTTGTCTGAATAAAACGTCATTGCTAATATTAGAACTGGAACCATATGTGTCATGAAAGTTCTAGGAAATTCTCTTAGCTTTCCAAGAAAAAAAAGATGAGGTCATTTGGACTTCTAGAACTCAAGATTTGGGCTGAACACTGAACAGTGTCTGAGTTGCAGGACAGATTCGGACTTCTCTGTTGTTGCTATAATTTGGACTTGAAAAAGGCCTTCTTAGATCTTGGTGTCCCATGAAAGTCGTAGGTCTATGTCTTACCAAATCTGTGTAAAAATATGAGATCATTTGGACATCTAGAACTTGAGATATGACCCAATCACCGAACAGTGTTCTAGTTTGGACTGCACCAACATCTCTTTTCTAAGCTTCACCCTTCTATATCTTCAAAATTTCAGTAGTTGAATTCATCAATCAATCCTTTGATTTATGTGATAGGCCTGCATTTAAGATGAACATTTACCATATATTAAGGCATTTAATAATATCTGACTTGTTATTATAAAACATGCTTTAGTTAAGGAGTTATTAATACTTCAAGTGCAAAATGATGATATAAAACCTTAATAAACATGCACTTTTAAGTACTAATCACACCACTTGAATGCCATTCTAATTTGATGATTATCGATACATCTAAATAATTTCTTCGAGCAATCAAAGGGAATTATGTGGTCAAAGCCTAGATAGTTGCTATACATCTTCTTGAGTCCTTTGCAAGAACCATGGTTGTATCCTTCACCTTTATTCTTTTTTTTTTTTCATCTTAGGTTATAAAATTATTCTCCTATCAAAATTCTTATATTTATAAATTATATAATATTTACATAATTAATTAAGAAATCTTGAGTTACATTCAAGGGAAATTAGATGAGAAATATTTTTACAACTCTATAAGAAAAATAGAGAAAATGCAAGACATGTAGACCTTATTTAATATTACAATTTTTCAACCATAAAAACACAATCACATTGGTCTTTAAATTTTCATAATCATCCATCATGCATAAAAACATATTAATATGTATAATAACACTATAGCATGTTAAATTCTAATTGTTGGCTTTAAAATAATATTTATAACACTTAAAAATATCAAATTCAACTCTAATTTGATAATTCTTGAAATATAATAAATTTTTATCCAATATAAGTTTTCATTGAAAAACTATTTTTCAAAATTTAATAAGAAGATTAATGATATTTAAATTCTTATAGTAGCCTAAACTATTTTTGGATCAATTAAATAAAAGTATTTTAGTTTAAAAACTCCATTTACAATAGAAAAGTCATTTTTCTAAATATTATTTAATTAAACATTCTAATTAAATCCTATGCCAAAATGTAGTTAGATATAAGTTACATGGGTATAATTATAATTCTACTCCTTAAATAACCTTACATAAAGTGTAGAGGTAGAATCATAATTCTTCCCTTATCTTCTTCTTCTTAGTGCTATTATCGATATGAGTTGCCCATACTGGCATCAATATTGAACAACAACAGCAGTGTTATTGTCACACCTAGTGTTAGCATAGGGCAACAACCCTTGCGTTGTGTGAAATTTCCATGGATGTACCTAAACCCTGTTGCTATCAGCAATTATCTGTTTGAAGAGCACATCAAACACTTCAGTGATGCTAGCTTTTGGTGGTGGCTATTGCAGCCACTTAAAACCATTTTTTTAAATTTCAATGGTGGATTTCAGTTGGGTTCAAAAAATCCAGCTAGATTTAGCTATAATTAGGGGTGTTCACGATTCGGTTCGGTTCAGTTTAAACTTAAAAAACCAACCGAACCAAATTACAGGAATTTTGTAAAATATTAACCGAATCGAACCGAAAACCGGTTCGGTTAAATCCGGTTTTTTTTGGAAAAAAACCGGAGAAATCTAATCCCATCCTATATGGGTTTTTTTTTTCCCTTCAAAATATGAAATTTGAGGATTTTATAGAGAAGAGCGATCTGGTAAAGCCTTTGCCCAATGTACTACAGGTAGTTGCCGGACATAGTTATGTGAAATAGCTGAATTCACTCTTCAAAGTAAGGGCCAACTAGCTCTTTGATCCAAAATATCTCCAGCAAAAGACAATATGATCTCTTTTTACATACGCTAACAATGCTGCAAACTTCATCATTTGAGCCTCCACTCTCATACCTTGATAGCAGTTCCAAACTAGATATTTTAGTATCTGGAAAGGAAGATTGTGGATTAATTGAGAGGGGAATTTCTCTGGAAAGGACTAAGGAGGCGGCTTTTGTGAGATGCACAGAGAGGTAGGTTATGTATTGTTATGTTAGGGTTAGCCGATTAGGTTAGGTTAAGTTAACTATTTATAGTATAATTTTTTTTTAATTGTTTATTGGGTCCGGTTCGGTTTGGTCCGGTTTCTGGTTCAAAACCGAAACAGACCTATTAAAATTTATGGTTTTAAAATCGGTTTAATCGGTTTTTCTTTTCGATACGGTTTTTTCGGTTAATTTTTCTTCGATTTTCTCGGTTAATCGGTTATTTTGAACACCCCTAGCTGCAATAGTAGCCCAAAGATTTTATTTTCTAAAGAACAATGAGAGAAAATTACTTTTGAGAAAAAAATTGATTTGCACACAAAATTAATTCACAATTAACACTAATAATAACTAAAACATGCAATGATAAACCTTAATTGTCTAATGATAGCTCTGATACCATTATATAGTTTCTCGAAACGTATACACACAACGAAAAAAATAAGATTATAATCTTTTAGGAGTCCTAAAGATCTTATTAGGTTGATCTAGAGTTATTTAAGGTTTATATAAACATTACCTAAATATCAAATGTTTTTTTCGGCTTTGAATAATTGCTTTAAAGCAAGGTGTTGCAAACCACAAACCATTCAATTATATAGCCTATAACTATAATACACACGAATCACCAATGAGAAACTTCTTAACTCTTTTAGGGGAAAGAGATTGTTATTCTTTTGAGTGCTACCTTTTTTTTTTTTTTTTTATGTTTTATGTGTTTTTTGTATGGTACTACTGTATTTAAAGAAAATAAAAGGCATAACTTTTTTATTTATAGGGAAATCTAAAAACCCTAAAATAAAATAAAAATATCAATTTACCCCTTAAATTACATCATATGTATTATTTTAGGCTATTTTTAGAAATTTATTCAATTAAGTCCTTAATTGATTGTTTTTTAGGTCTAGAATTGTAATATCTTGTATTAATAACATTCTAGTCCTTATTTTCAATCAAGTCACACTTGATTAATTATCTTATTTTAATTTCTGATCAATGATTCTTATGTGTGTGACCTAATAGGTTCTATAATAAGTTAACCCAAATATAAATCATAACCTTAAATGAAATAAGATTAAATTAATTAAATAATTTAATTTATTATCAATTCAACAATTGATTAATTTATATTTGAAGATTAAATACAATATCTAACAACCTATCATGACCGTCAAATATTAAGAAAGACATAAGTAGTTTGACTTAACATTTCAGTGAATAGTTTTTCAATGTAATTATTATTCCTTTATCAAAAATATTTTGATTTGGACATTATATCATGAAGTATTCTAGTTTGTTAAATCATGTTAGTTCTCAACATTATAGTCATTAATTGTTTGAATAAGATTTTGAAACTCTTTTCAAGACTCGTTCCTCCTATGCCAAGAATTTTAAAATCAATACTATTTGAGAACATATGTAACATTTTTTTTTCTTGTAATTCACTTAGGATGATAAATCCTTTCTTGATTACTCAAATACTTTTATATAATTTATGTTATACCCAATATCTACTTATTTGTTACTCTTGATTTAGACAACGTGTGATCAAGATCAAAACATAACATTTCTTATATAAAATAATTTAGTGATCTCAAGTCTAAAGATCACTTACACTACTATTACGTGAGTCTTTCCATAGACATATGTGATCTCTCTATATTAAATTCTCTTACAGGTCGGTTCAGTATACAGTCATCTGACAAGCACTTGCATGTTAGTTTGAGGTATCTCTTACACCTCAGTTTGTGAAAGCATTTGCTTCTTCTCATAATTAAGAGACATAATATGCATCGGTCTTAACAGTTCTAATTAATGTTCAGTCTTAATAGAACATTGATTAGAAACATTTAGGAACAGTACTTTGATATAATAAGAATATCATAATTACGACTTTATAATTTCTTATATAAAACGCTTTTATTCCATAAACTTTATCTATACTCTAGATTCATTAATTAAACATCAAATTCATTAATCAAATATAATCGAATATTAAAGATAAAAAAGACTTTATTAATAATAAACATGTTTTACATGAATAAAATAAGTACTATATGTAACCAATTAATTGGCTACATGACATATTCATTAACAACTAAACCTCTATAATGTTAGAACTAGGTTACTTTCCCGTGCTATATTGTGGGTTGGACTGATTTGTTTTAAATAAAATATAAAAAAAAAAAACCAAAGCACTTGGATTGAAAGGAATCCTGGATGTCTAATAAAACTTTGGTCTAAATATATATAAAAAAATTAATTTAAGGTGACATTTTTCTCAAAAAATTATATTAAGAGGGTGACATATTAAATCAATTTGGATCAATATAGGTTAATATGTTAAACTCGCGAACCGGGTCATGAGATTGTGATAACCTTATAGAAAATAAATCAAAACAAATTAATCCGACAAAAACCAAACCGAAACATATTATGAAGACCAATTCAAAATAAATCAAAAGATTTTAAAAAATTCAAGATGATATTATTTTTAAAAATATTATTGAAATGACAATATATTAAGTAGACCTAAACTAAAGTTTAATCCGTCAAATTCGTGATCTAGGTTATTGACTTAACTGAGTTTAATAATTTTGTTTTTAAAATAATTTTTATTTAATTATATGATAACCAAAGTAAATAAAATATTAAAAAAGTTAAAAAATGATATTGGAAGAAAAAAGATTGAAGGACAAAAAAAAATAAATTTTATTAAAAAAATATGAGAAATAAATAAAAATAAATTTTACAGAAAAACCAAAGAATGAACACAAAAAAAAAGAAGCATGATTTGGGCGGGCAAAGTTTAGAAACTTTCTTCTTAACCACTCCGGCATGTAGACACTTTTAATTCTTTTAAACACATTTTATTATTAAACAAAATCATATATTAATCTTATTACCTGTTCATGTTAACAGCTAAATCAACCCCAAGCTATTTAGTTGTTTTGTCAATTTTTATTAGAGGCCTATTAACCATCACTTTTCCACCCCTTTTTTTAACCTTGTCAATGATCTAACTTAAACATATAAACTAAGTGCCATTTGATGACTAACCGAGAAAGCATGGAGTAATGAAAAACCATAGGATCATTGACAAGGTTCAGAAAAAAATTATCCTTTCTTGCGATTTTTGAAAGATAGTGTGTTTTTTATTATTATTAATATGATTTCCGGGATATTCTATATATATCTCAATTAATTTTATAGATTAAAAAATTAATAATTATATAAATTTTTACTAACTCTAAAATATATAAGATTTAAACTGATAAATTTTAAAGAAAAATTAAATAATTAAAAACAGTACTTTTCTTAATGCAAACGATGGAGTAAAGAACGAAGAAATCAATGTTTTGACAGTTGAAAAACAAAGGATATAATCACATCTAATCCATTGTTCACAAAAGGGAATTCCTCCTCGACCTCCTTTCCTATCCATCTTATCATGTCAACGAGGCCAGCAGGAGTTTTGAATCTTGACTCGACCAGTACGTCAACTTTTTATTTATTTATTTAGACAAGACATAATTTTTTATGCTCATAACACTAACCATCGTTTATATTTTTCATGAGATGATGTTTTACTATATAAAAAGTATTGGATAACACTGTAAACACTATTTTTTTCATTTGACGGATTGCCAACTCCATAACTTATCTTGAGCGCTAACTCCTCCACCAGTAATATGTTTTCTTCTCTATAAAGAAAATTCAAGGGCTGAATATATATATATATATATATATATACTTTTAATTACCATTCACTAGGTAAGAGGGTCAGTCCATTGTTGGTCATATAAAGCCAGGCCAGGCAACATGCATGCCATACAAGTTCTAGGCCAACTGTAGACTGTATAAATTATAGGTATACCCAAGGTTGTTAAAATCGCGATTTTAACACGGCACGGAAAGCTGTTTACAAACTCGGATCGTAAAATCGTAAAATCGTAAAAAATTTTAAAATACATAAAAAAAAATTCATGCTTTAAATAAAAATTCATACATAACAATTCATCTAATTAATTCAGTTCTATAATACTGAAAAGGCATTAAATTCAGTCAAATTCAACAATTTTCAGTCTAATTTTCACCTTATTAATTCAATCCAATTAATTCTGAAACCAGAAAACTGAACCAGAAAGGAGAGTAAAAAGACCCTCTGCACTTTGTTGCGCAAACACAGCACAACATCAAGCGAAGTTGTTCCCTATTACTTCTGCTGATGAAGAAGGCACATAGCAAGATTGTTTTAACTTGCCGTCTCTCATCATGATGGATTGATATCAAAATCCAGATAACAAAACTAAAGGCTGATTGATTGATGGGTTTTGATCTTCAAAGAAAGTTAAGGCTTCTACACAATCTATAGCATCATAATCAGAATTAAAATTTAGTGACAGCTACAGAAATGGGAAATCAAACAAATTATACTTAGCCGCTTAAGCTTCCATGAGCAGTGAAGACTTGTAGCCCTTGGAAGAATGGCGTGCTCTGCTGCTTTTCGCTGTCGTGTTGCTGTTCTCTTGGTCGTGGACCCAAACAAGGGCTCAACCAGGCCATTGCCGCGAGGGAAAGCAAATCGTGCCCACGAAGCTTTTGCTCTTCTCCTCACTGTCTGATCATCTTGGGGTTTTTTGTTTTTACTCTAATCAATGGGAGCCCGAATCGCCGATGCTCCAAATTCTCTCTCTGCTGGTTCCACTCTCATCTTAAACCTTCAGTCCTCGAATCCTCCGATCTCGGTAAATTCATCAAGCCCCTCTTTTTCTGCTAGTCTCTCTCAGTCTTTTTCTTTCTTTCCTTTTTGGGTGTAAAATGAGGGGTAATAGTCCGTGACTGTGCAGGAATAATCCAATAGGCATCTGACAGCTGTCCAAGAGAGGGATTTTGTTTCGGGGCTTTATTTTGTCAAAATCGTAAAATCGGTCCTCAAATCGCGATTTTGCGCGATTTTATCTGATTTTTGCGATTTTACTCGATTTCAACCCGATTTTACCCATTTTCGATTTTTTCAAGCGATTCAACCCGTAATGCATGTTTTGACTCGTAAAATCGTACGATTTTACGAGTCAAAACGCGATTTTAACAACCTTGGGTATACCTTAACTGATCAGACTCTGAGTTTATTTTCTAGAAATCATTAATTTAAATATCATAAATCTCAGGATTACTGAAAGTTTACATGATTGTTAACTTTAAAATCTTGAAGGATTAATTGAAATGTGTGTAAATTAATCTAAACATCCATAATATATATATATATATATATATATATATATATATATGATACAAGTTCTAATCCGTCCATGCTATACAAATCCAGAGCTATTCTTAGTCGTTGAAGGCCATGCAACTTCAAAGCCATATAAAATCTATGCCAAATGTAATAAACAGGTTACACACAAATTCATATTTTCTATAACTTCATTTCACTTTTCTCTTCTTGTATATTATTTCATTCTCATATCTTAATTAACTTTAGCATCAAATAAACCCCTTCCACTACCAACAAGGATGACTTTTTGAGAAGCAACCAAGGCCAAATACAAGGTTTAAGCTAATTACTTCAGCAACTTATAACATAATTATAGAAAGTCCCATTCTTATCTTAATTTTTTTTTTTCCTGAATTCATCAAAGACCCACTTAATCTCGTCAAT
Source organism: Populus alba (assembly GCF_005239225.2). Taxonomy (NCBI): domain Eukaryota; kingdom Viridiplantae; phylum Streptophyta; class Magnoliopsida; order Malpighiales; family Salicaceae; genus Populus; species Populus alba. The sequence continues at coordinate 5,909,148 of NC_133286.1, read as the reverse complement.
GTCTCATCGGTACGACCCGATATTCAATAAGGCAAAAGCCAAAAAGCCACTAAGATTTGTCCCATGGTCATTGTTTCCTTCTTGGACGTGGAAGTCTTTTTGTCACTTTTTTCATTACTATGGACCTTTCAATTCAAGGATATTAGAGTATTGGCTTTTATAAATATGATGATGGGGAGGGAGGTGATAAAAATGCTTTGAGAGGAGAACCCTAGAGTATTAGACACTCCTTTCGACTTGCTATTGATATAGTGGAATTACTTCAAGTCATTCCCTTATGTTGACAATTTGTTTTTCTTCTAGTTAAAGTCTATCTCTAGCATGGATTCATGAAGGATAGCTCCAAGAGATTTCAAGCCATAACTTGACCCCTTAAATAATATATGAATAGTTAGTGTTCACCTTGAGTTAAGTTTAGGTTATCAATCTTTGTCTTTTATTCTTCTTCATTTTCAAATAACCTATTTTAATGGCTTGATTGGAATTATAGGAAACACCGGGTAAGGTGCAGAGCACATACACTTGTTTTTATAGATATTGCCTCGAAAAAAAGACCTTGACTTTGAGGATTTACCAAGATCGAAGCTCCTTATCATATACTAAAAGTTTATTTGGTATTAGTAGTTGTTTTATTTTTTTTTTTTATCTAAAAATACATTAAAATATATTTTTTTTATTTTTTAAAATTTATTTTTGACATCATCACATCAAAACGATTCAAAAATACTAAAAAAAAATTAAAAACAATTTAAATTTGGGTAAATAGTGTTTTGGCCGTAATACTAAATGCCCTCTAAGATCTTGGCTTCGTAACTCCTTCCTCTGCTTATTGGATATTCTTCTCCTTCCCTTTATTAGGAAAACTAAACAGGTTTCCTGCATCACGTACTGGTTTAGATCAATTTTTTTTACATAAAAAAAGAATGCCCAAATAATGATAATGTTTTTAAGAAAGCAATTTTTTTTTTTTTATGGAAATCAAGTTATTGATTCGAATGAGTTCAATAAACTCGGTTAATTTAATAATATAATTATAAAAAAATAAATGACAATGTAATAAAAAAAATATACGCTTGCCAAAATTATAAAAGGGTACCCTCTAAATATTCTTGAAAAGTTTCAACAACTTATTTGATAACAAAGAAAAAATTGAATGAGAAAGAGGTAACTGCTAAAATTACCATAGTAGAATATGGAAAAATTTTGAATTGTTACAATTGTCAAAAGATAACTACCATAGATGTTATCATAACCCAAATTTTGACTCATTCTATTTTATTAAAAAAAAATGTGTGAAATGATAAAAATAAGGAATAAATTGAAATTTGGGCCAAGACAACAGAAATTGAAAGTTTAGGGACTTAATTGAACTTTGAATTGTTTGATTAATGAAATCAGGGACCTAACTGTTAAATTTCCAAAAATTCAGGGGCCAAAATGAAAATGTCCATTTTTGCTGAAACGACATCGTTGCTGAGTGGAACAGTCGTGCTCGTCTTCTTCATCCCGATTCAATAGGGGAGCTGGAAAAGATGCAATGATTTCGGTTCGAATCGTAGACCCCGTCTCTTGTCCACAATCTTGTTCGTGGATTGATTGATTGACTGTCTGTAAAAGCAAGACTGGTTTGGAGGCAAGCTTCGAGAGCTCTATAAGAGTACGGGGAGAATAAGAAATCTAGAGCAAAAAAAAAAAAAAAAAAACCAGAAATATAGAGTAAAAAAAGCACAAATTCACAAAGAGAAAAAGAGAAAAGGGAGGGGCAACACAGAGAAGAATCAGCCTTGTTATTGTCTTCGTCCCTGCAGAAAAAGAAGAACCCGAAGTCAGTAAAAAACTCAAAGAAAGCCGGCATATCCATTACCTTCTTAGTTAGTTCACCTCAAGAACTAAGAAGAAGAGAGAACAGTGGACACAATGGGGATATAAAGGAAAGTAGTTAAACGAAAGTCACCACCAGCATTGCAGCCATCTTCACCACTCCAGAAGCAGGTACGCCAGCTTTTCATCCCTTTGCATTCTTTGAAATTGAATGATCAAAGAACACTATGCGAAGGTAATTTAATTACCTTTGCATAGTGAATGCACGGGTGAAATCACTTCACACGTGCTCCACATTTTTCCCAACCAGGTGACTGGCTTGGGCCAGTGATCGGGCCAGGCTGGCTAGGCCCGGCCCAACGCCCAACCCAAAACAATAAAAAAATAAAAATTTGTGTATGTATAAGTATGCAAAAAATAAAATAAAATAAAATAAATTTATTGGTTTATTCACTGACGCTAGAGTCAGGAATAAAAATACTAATGTAATTTTATTTTATTTTACTTTTATTTAGCTACATAAAAAATAATAAAAAATTGTGTATGCGTAAAAATAAATTTATTTTATTTGTTTATTCATTGACGCCAAAGTTATGAATACAAATATTGATTTAAATTTATTTTGGTTTTTATAGCTACATAATATTTACCTACGCTAGAGTTGAAAGTATCCGTAATTGAATATTCACTGGCGCTAGAGTCAGGAATATTACACGCAAACCATCATAGTACAAACCAACAAAACATTAGCAATTTATAATAAAATTAGCAATGCAGCCTACCTTAGGCAGGACGCTCAAGGGGTGATAATATCTTCTCTTTTGCGTAACTAGTCTCGTATCATAGAATCTCTATTGACTAGTTAGGGCTCCTAATAATCATAATACTAGGTGGCGACTCCTTAAACAAGACCATTCCCCAGCAAAGAATAGGATGCCAAAAATCCATTCTTTTCAAAGATAGATTTTTAAGGTCGTCGCGATGTAAGGTGCGACAAATGTAATGCAATAAAATTGTCACCGATCAACAACCTGAATTACACTGCGAATAAGGTGAAGAAATTGATGGTTCATGTTCAAAATATTAATAAGGTTGTATTTTTTAGGAAATGTCGGCGACTAATAGAAATTATGAAGGTAGAAGTACTGAATCTGATAGTTAGAGCTCTTGTTCACTTATGGGATCTCGATTATAGGTGTTTCTCTTTCAAGAATATTGATTTATGTCCTACTATGGAATGTTGATAGAGTTTCCTAACCATCTGTATAGGGTTTATTTCCCTTTAAAAGATGACAAAGTGATTATTGAGTCGTTAAAAAAGTTTTTAGAGAAGAAAGTTAGTGGTTTGAAGTCGAAACTGTTAGAAGCTAACTTAAATAGGAAAAGCTCAAAACATGGATCAATGATTAAAAAAAAAACAAACAAATTGATTGCTTTAAGCATATTTGGTTTTGTGTTGTTTCCAAGCTTAATAAATGTAATAAGTTTAGAAGTTGTCGCTATGTTTGTAGAGTATAAGAATACCCAGATTAATCCTATGCTTGTCATGTTGGCTGAAACCATCCTAATCATCAACCATTGTAAAAGAGTTGGAAAAAAGAGGAATGAGATGTTGCACATAACTATTAAACTTATGAATGATGAGTCATATTGAAAAAAATAAATTGGTCCTCAATAAATTTTTATGGTTTAACCAAAGGCCTTTAAAGTTGGTGGAAGAAAAAGAATGTGGAAGCTTGGACAATCAAGGTTAGATAAAGAAGCTATAAGAGTTGCCTAATAGCAATTTCAATTAGAAAGCCCAATGGGTCAAAATAGTAGATGTCTTGACGAGTTGTTGACAAAGACACTAGGTACTTTTAGTTGGGCTTATAGGTTATATAAGTTATGCTCTGGCTCTTGTGGTAAGACAACTATGAGGTATACAATACATTCCAAGAATTATTGGACTTGCCTAATTTTCTAGGTTATTCAAAGATTTGGTCATACAAGAAGTCTTGGAGATTGTTAAACAAGATTGGAAGCACTTGGTTCTGATCATATAGGAGTCTGAAAGTTTAAAGGACCCTAACATAAGTGAAGAGTATACAAGATAGAGAGATATGGTCTTGACTACTATTTTTAAGACATCATATTTTGAGGATAGATCTTCACTAGTTTTAGAAAGGGCTAATTAAAAGAAAAAAGGTCAACAATGAGAAGAAACTAAAAAAAAAAGTAGAAAAGCTCGAAATAAAGTTAAGCAAGAGCAAGAGAGATAAGACATCTTTAGAAACAATAGTGCTGGAAGTAAACAAAAGAAGGACGTTTCTAAATGAGCAAGTTCAATCTAGAGATACAATAATAACAATACTAGAGTTACAATGAAGCAACAAGAAGGTTGCAAGGGAAGAGTCTAAGAAAGAGAAAGGAGAACTAGTCTAAACTAGATGCAAAACAGCTCCAAACTTGAAGCATTAAGGTTTGACTTTATTAACTATCAAGGAAGTGTTGAATATTATCAATATAAACTTGCATAGGTTCAAGAAAGGCTGGTAACCATAATTGAGATGTATAGGAAATTAAGCGTAATATATGATGATTGAAAACCAACTAGCCAAAGTATAAGAGGTAACAAGGGTTGAAGGCAAAAAGAAAGAAAGTCAAAGCTGTTAAAATAGATCTAGTGACTAAGAAAAATGAAATCAAGGTGTTGAAAGTAAAGTTTGATAAAGGACAAGAAAAGATAAAGCACTTAAATGAGAAGTTAATAGCACTAGAAAAACATAAAGACCATATCAATGTAATTAACAATGCCTTGAATAGAAGTAACATGTTGCTCATAAAAAATATAACCAAGATGGATGAGCAAATGGACGAAGCTGTCGGATATGCCCGAATTGTTAGGGCTAATGCTCAAAAAGTGGGAGGAGATATTTTTTGCTACCAGCAAAGCCTAACTGAGGATGATGCTTTTCTAGGAAAAATTGAGAATCATGGCTTTGCTTTCTTATCATTGGCTAAAAAAATGGTTGAAGAGAAACATTGATGTATTTTTTCTTTTTCTTGTATTTCCTTTCCAAAACAATGCAATAAACTTTCAATATTAATGAAAGGGTCTTAACCCACCTTTTAAGTAAAATTTTTCTTTTAGTAAGTGTGATTTAAGTTTTATTGAATCAATAACCTAAGAAGAATTATTCTTGATAGAAATGTGACAAAAGAATTCATGCATGTTATGCAAGCAAAGTGATGTCCATTGATCATTTTAGAAAAGGCTAAATACATATCCAATATACATAGACATATGCATCATAATCATGCATTCATTTATAAATTTCCATATACACTACAGGTTGTGAAACATAGGTCTCTCACCTAAGATCTACTGCACCAGACTGAGAGAAAGGATAGAAAACAAAGAAATGACTCACTTGGAATCACATTATCAGAGAGAGTTAGAACATATAAAGAATGATGTAGCTCGAATGATCAATCTAGTCTAGTAACTCTTAGAGTCCAATAATGAGGAGGGAACATCTACAAAGCCTTTATGGAAGCATTAATAACTCATGTCCCTCATACATCTCAAAACTTTGGGTCAAGTTTAGAAACTGAGTAATATTTTATCCTCATTTCCCCTATCTAATCAGCTCAAACTCTAGTTATTATAGATTTGACAGTTGAAGGACCCTCTGATGATAGATCTAATGGTCTTATGAACTATCATAAAGGGATTACTCTAGAAAAGAGATTAAGAGCAGTTGAAGAAAATGATTTGTTTGACCCTATACAAGCAACTGAAGTGTGTTTAGTGATAAACATTATGGTCTTGAAGAAATTCAGAGTGTTTAAATTCATCAAGTATACTAGACTAGAATGTCCAAACACCCATCTCTGGTTATACCGCAATAAGATAGCTGAAGTTATCTATGATGAAAAAAAATTCTTTGTATAAGATAACTTAGTGATATCAAGTCTAAGGATAACTTATATAACCATCACGTGAGCCTTCTACAAACATGTAATATCTCTATATGAAATTTTTATGCAGGCCAGTTTAGTGTACATGTCTTATAACAGGTATCTACATATTATTTCTAGATATCCCTTATACCTTAACTTATAAGAACAACTGCTTTAAGAGAGCATCAACTAATAACATTTTAAAAACGCTGTTTTGATGCAATTAAATTTCATAATTATAACAATTTTATAATTTCATTTGCAAAATATTTTTGTCCCATGAACTTTATCTTTACTCTAAATTCATTAATATAATATTATATAAATATTATAAACAAATTACACCTTTATTAATATAAATATGTATTTACATGAATATAATAATGTTATGTGTAACTAATTAATTAACTACATGACATATTAAATTAACAATTATCACATCAAGTTTCTCACCCTTATTAAGGTCAATGATAATTTGTTTTGAGATCATCAATAACTATATTCAAATAGAGCACATTTAAGATGATTAAGAGATGAACACTATTGTATTATATGAGATTACATCATGCTACAATTTATTTAATTTCTAAAATATCTTAAACATGCATTTTAAGCATAAGAAAGATGCAATAACTATTTTAGATATCAAGTATTTATCAAATAATAGTCACAAATAAAAATAAGAAACCATAAAAATTATATAGACTTTTACTATTTTATATTATATACCATTTTCCTATACCTTTGAGAGTATCATTATGAGAAAAAAAAAACTTTTAAGTTTAGAAACTAATTTTGTATATCCATAAAAATTCATTAAAAATTACAAATATTTTTTTATAGGTTATTGAAAAATATTTGTTGAAAACCAACACCCAAAGACCATTGTAAGATCCATCACGCTTCTCTTACCATAAATGATCTTTGATTTCTTCAAAAGAAAATAAACTAACATGTTTCACATTATCATTTGAAGATTCACAATATTACTATGAGCTTCTATGCGAACAATCACGCTTCTAACAATGTTATTGGTTGACAAAACTAGATTACTATAACGTTGCTTGCACTAGATGGCATGTAACTAATGTGTGATCTATAGTCTCTTTGGTGGTGTGTGCACACCACTTGTTACCTTCCTAGTGTCTGATCTTTTTTAAACCATCTATATTCTAACTGTCTTGGTAGGAGGAGTTTATTAGTGGTGTCAATTATATATATATATATATATATATATATTATATATATATATATATATATATATATAAACAAAATTAATCCCAAATTAATAGAGAATCCTAATTTCAACTTATACAATGTTATGAAGTGGTATGCTCACACACTGCTACGGGGCAACCTTTTATTTCCATAAAAATATCAAAAACATATAAGATCCTAAGGAATTGGGTTATGAGGCGAACTCAAGAGAATGGGGTTAGGATGTCGGACCAAGGGGGTTGGGATTGTTTGCGTCCAAACTTAAGAGGGTGGGGGTGATTACTTAAAAGTGCATTTTTATCAAGGTTTTATATCATCATTTTGCACTTAAAGTATCAATAACTCCGTAACTGAAGCATGTTTTATAATAACATATCTAATAATATAAGATACCTTTAATTTATGGTAAATGTTCATCTTAAATGCATGGAAAATGCCTCCTTTTATAGGCTAAAATTTGGAACTATTGATTTGATGACTAATTGTTGAGTGGCTGGCCAACTCTTGACTAGGTGAAAATCCTTATCTTCTTGTCTGAATAAAACATCATTGCTAACATCAGAATTGGAACCAACTGTACCCATGAAAGTTATAAGAAATTGTCTTATCTTTCTAGGAAAAAAAAATTAAGGTCATTTGGATTTTTAAAACTCGAGATATGAGCTGAACACTGAACAGTGTCTAGGCTACAAGACAGATTTGGACTTCTCCATTGATGTTATTATTTGGACTTGAAAAAGACCTTTTTAAATCTTGGACTCCACATGAAAGTTGTAAGCCTATGTCTTACCTTTTCATCCATATAAAAGCAGACTTAAATGGTCTTGCTTTTATTTCTCTCTTTATAGTTTTTTGGAAAGATGCTTGACACTCTCATAACCCAACCGTATGGTATAACCTATACCTGTGCTATGAAAGGAACTTGATTTGTTGTTAATATAAGTTAGCATCATGAATTCCTGAAAATATTTAAAAGTTTGGTGTTACTTAAATAAGATAATTAATATGATCATGTTAACAATTTATTATGAGCTATTAATGACAAATCATCTGATTGGAACCTCATTTGTGTGTGGTTTCCAGTTGAATAATAAGAGTTTATACTATACTTGTTTGAAATACCATTAGTGGATCCTCTAACCTTGATATTTGTTTTTATCATTGTTTAATCCTTACATTAATCTTCCATTTCAATGTCCTCATCAACTTCTTCTTTATCATCATCATCATCATTACTATTATTGTTGTTGTTGTTGTTGTTATTGTATTATTGTTGTTATTGTATTATTGTTGTAAATAATTTATACAATTAATCTCCATGTGATTCTACCCCAGTCTTATCAGGTTATTTATTACTTCGACACTTGATTAGTACTTAAAAGTGCATGTTTATCAAGGTTTTATATCATCATTTTGCACTTGAAGTATCAATAACTCCTTAACTAAAGCATGTTTTATAATAACAACTTTGATATTATAAGATACCTTAATTTATGGTAAATGCTCATCTTAAATGCAGGCCGATCACATAAATAAAAAGGATTGATTGATGAGTTTAAGTATTGAAAGTTAAAGGACAAAGAGATGGCCAAACTTAGAAAAGAGATGTCGGTGCAGTCCAAACCGGAACATTGCTCGGTAATTGGATCATATCTGGAGCTCTAGATCTCGGATTTAGGTTCATTTTATATGGATGGAAAGGTAAGACAAAGGCCTACTACAACTTTCATGAGGAGCCCAAGATCTGAAAGAAGGCCGTTTTTGAAAGTCCAAATTGAAGGAACAAGGAAGAAGTCCGAAGCTGTCCTGCAGCCCAGACTATTTAGTGTTCAGCCATATCTTGAGTTCTAGAAAGTCCAAATGACCTCATCTTTTTTTTTTGTTGGAAAAGCTGAGACAATTTCCTAGAACATTCCTGAGGATTATGGGCAAATTATGATGTTAGTAATTGACGTTTTGTTCAGACAAGAAGATAAGGATTGTCACCAAAGTCCAAGATGTGGCCACCCACTCATCAATTAGTCCAACAAATCAATAGTTCCAATTTTGGCCTATAAAAGGAGGCACTTACTCCATGTATTAAGGCATCTTGGTTTCCAAGATCAAGATCATGCTCTTGCTTTCTCTCTTTGTATTGCTTATGTCTTGCTTTTCATTAATATCAAGTTTATGCACTTCATTTCCTTTCTTTTACTTAGTTAACTTCTTTCTCATTATGTCTTAATTTGTTTATTTATGTTTCTTTCTTCATTATGTTTAGTTAAGTTAATTATGTCAAGGTGAAAAGGGTACACTAATGGTGTAAGAATAAGTATAATATAAACTTAACATGGACTTAACGTTGGATACTAACATGTTTTTATATTTGTTATCTGTTCACTTTTAATATTTGCTTGTTAAAAATGGTTAGATCTAGATTTATGTTGTATAACACTTGGTACAACAAATACTTGGTACTGTTAATAGCCATACTGTATGGTATAACCGACACTGAGCTATGAAAGGGACTGTTTGATTTGTTGTTAACATAAGTTATAATCATAATGCCTGCCAACATTTACAAGTATTAGCTTTATTCGAATAAGATATACTAATGTAATCATGTTAACAATTTATAATCTGATTGGAACCTCCTTTATGTGTGGTTCCAATTGAGAATAAGAGTTTATATTATACTTGTTTGAAGTACCATAAGTTGGATCCTCTAACCTTGACATTTTTTTTATCATTTGTTTAATCCTTACGTTAATCTTTTATCTCAAAGTTCTCATTAATTTCTTCATCTTCTGTTATTATTATTATTATCATTGTTATTATTATTATTATTTACATCCTGTTTATACTATATAATATATATCTTTGATCTTTTCATAAAGTCAGTAATAGGCTGGAAACCTGTGACCGTCGATCTTTAGATCATTTCTCAGGTATAAACAACGCCACGTACTGAGTATTATTATTGTTGTTGTTGTTGTTTGTTGTTGTTGTTGTTGTCTTGTTATTTATAATTTATACAATTAACCTTCTTCTGTGGTTCGACCCCGGTCTTGCCGGGTTATTTATTACTTCAACACTCCTGCACTTGGGAAGAGACATCAAGCTTTTGGTCGTGTCAAGTTTTTTGGGCGCGTTGCCGGGGAGGTAAATTCTTGTATAAATTATAATATTTAATTTAGTTTCTTTTTTCACTTTCATTTTTATTTAACTTTTGTTTCTTTGTTTTGTTTTGTTTCTTTTTCTTCTATTTTCTTTTCTTCCTTTTATTTCTTCTTACACGTGCATGAGAGTTTGGTCACGTACATTAAGTGGTCGACTTTGTAGGGTATCTTCATCATTTTCAGAAAATATGGCCGAAGAAGATAATCAAATCGCTTCATAATGAGAATATATGAGAATAACCGTATGAGAACACTTAGAGACACATGAATCCCACAAGAACAAGTGCACCCTCATGCATAGTTTTCCCTCCTGATGCATTCTCATTTTAATTTTAAACCAGGCATTATTCAACTTTTACCATCTTTTAATGGCTTAGACTTAGAAATCCATACTTGCATTTAAGGAATTTGAGGAGGTCTGTAATACCTATAACGACTCAAAATTGTAGCATGAACACCATTCGATTAAAGCTTTTTCCTTTTTCATTAAAAGATAAAGCTAAAACATGGCTACAAAATTTAAGAGACCAGGATCTATCGTGCTTGGGATGAAATGCAACAAAATTTTTAAAGAAGTTTTTTTTCCATCTCACAGAACAAACTCTTTCAAAAGACAAATCATCACTTTCACTCAAAAACCAGGAGAAACATTTTACCAATGTTGGGATAGGTATCGAGATTTGCCTTAATACTTGCCCACATCATGGTTTTGAAACATGGAGATTGGTTTCACATTTTTATGAAGGTTTAACACCTAGAGATATGCAAATTGTTGAATTGAATGTGCAATGGAACTTTCGAAGATAAAGACCCTAATGAAGCAATGGAGTACCTAGACTTGCTAGCCGAAAATGCTCAAAATTGGGACACCAACAGGTACTTAATGAGGCACCAAGTAAAACTCAACCCCATACATCTAGTGGGAGGTATGCACAACTTAGGGAAGATCATGACCCACAAGCCAAGTTTGCATCTTTAGCTAGAAAAGTCGAGGCACTAGAATTAAAAAGAGTGGTCAATTAAAATCTGTTCAAGACATTGTGTGTCCAAATCTGTGAAACAAATGAGCATGCAACCAATGATTGTCCCAACTTTGGCCTTCTTTCAAGGAATGTCTGCATGACAAGCCATGCTTTAAATAGTTCAAAGACCCAACCATAACCCATACTCACAAAATATAACCCTGGTTGGGAGAAATCACCTCAAATTTTAGTTGGAAGAGTGATAGCAACAAGCACAAAACTTCACATCCACCGTTTCAAGCACACCATAATTTCAAAATTCTCAATGGATATGCACCTCCTTATGCTCCATCCTAGAAGGAAATTTTGAGGAAACATTGCATGCATTCATTGAAAAGCAGGAGACAATCAAACACTCAACTTGCTCAAAGCATGACCGATTTTAAAGATGCTCTTGCAAATTAACATCTGCTCTCAGTTTCCAAGAGAAAGGTAAGTTTTCCTTCTCAACCACAGCAAAATCAGCAAAGGGGCAATACAATGCAAATGCAAAGTAGTTCTGGAAGCTAACACATGGATCAAGTCAAATCAGTCATCACTCTTCGTAGTGGTAAGGTTATTGAAAAACCTAATTCTTGAACCTTGTGAGAAAGATGATGAGTCTATCTCTGAGGGTAAGGAAGGGGTTGAACCTGAACACTGGCAAAGAAAAGGCTGATTCCCCGCCAGCACTTTCATTTCTCATGCCATGATTCAAACAAAGGAAAGTTAGTCAAACTCTGAAATCTTTGAAATTTTCAAACAGGTAAGGATCAATATACTTTGTTGGATGCTATTAAACAGGTTCCTTCCTATGCTAAATTTTTGAAAAGATCTGTGCACTGTGAAGAGAAAATTGAATGTGAAAAGAAAGCATTTTAGCCGAACAAGTAAGTGCCATTCTTCAGAACAATAATGCTTTGAAATATAAAGACCCTGGTTGTCCTACAATTCTTGCTTTATTGGAGAACATAAAATTGAAAGAGCCTTACTTGATCTTGGAGCTAGTGTGAATTTAACTTCCATATTCAGTTTTTCAGAGTCTCAATCTAGGTGAGTTAAAAAACCAACCTCTGTAAACTCTTTTACTCGCCGATAGATCTGTAAAAGTGCCTAGAGGGAATATGAAGATGTGTTGGTTACAAGTTGAAGAAAATTCATTTATCCTGTGGATTTGTTGTCTTGGACACGCAACCTGTTTGAAGCAATGTAAATTCAATTCCTGTCGTTTTAGGACGTCCATTTTCTTGCCACTTCTAATGCATTGATTAATTGTAGGAATGGACTGATGAAGCTATCATTTGGAAACATGACATTGGAGATGAATATTTTCAACATTTACAAGCAACCTGGAGATGATAATGATTTACAGGAAGTGGACTATTATTGAAAAATTAGTTTATGATCAATTTCAAACCACTTCCAGTGAAACTGAGATTGATGAATCTGATGATTGCAAATGGTCTACTTTCAAGGAATCAAAGGCATGCAATTTTGGAGACCACAAATTGAAGAATTGCCAACACGATCAATTGAGCCCATACCTTCAAGTGTTCACCACCAAAACCTGAATTGAAGCCGTTACATTTAATCTCAAATACTCATTTTTTGGGAGAAAATGAAACTTTTCCCGGTAATAATCTCTTCCAAACTTAATGCACATCAAGAAAGTAAGTTATTACATTTATTTTGAAAATGCACAAAAATGCATTAGGATGGACATAGCTGACATAAAAGGAATTAGCCCTTTGATTTGCACACACAGGATTTATTTGGAGGAAAATGCTAAACCCTCTAGAGAAATGCAACGAAGGCTTAATCCTAATATGAAAGAAGTAGTGAAAAATGAAGTCATTAAGCTTCTAGATAATGGAATCATTTATCCTATTTCTGATAGCAATGGGTAAGTCCTACCCAATTGTACCCAAAAGTCTGGAGTCACGTGATAACAAATGAGAAATGAGTTAATTCCAACTAGGACTGTTACGGGTTGGCGCATGTGCATTGACTATAGGAAACTTAATTCAATGACTAGAAAAGATCATTTCCCTTTACGCTTTCATGGACCAAATCCTAGAAAGAGTTGCAGGTCATATGAATTTTATTGTTTTCTAGATGGTTATATCAGGTTACATCAAATTGAAATTGCATTGGAAGATCAAGAGAAGACTACTTTCACATGTCCATTTGGTACTTTTGCATATCGAAGGATTGCCCTTTTTGATTATGTAATGCAGCCAGCCACGTTTCAAAGATGCATGCTTAGCATATTTCCAGTGATATGGTTGAATGTTTTCTTGAAATTTTTATGGATGATTTTTCTGTTTTTGGTGATTGTTCATTTGATGATTGTTTAACTTAGAAAAGGTTTTGAGCAGGTGTGAAGAGAAGAATCTTGTATTGAATTGGGGAAAAATGTCACTTTATGGTAACAAACGGCATTGTACTTGTCACATTGTTTCATCGAAAGAATTGAGGTTGACAAATCTAAAATCGAGTTAATTGCCAACTTACCAACACCAAAATCTGTTAAGATGTTAGATCATTCTTAGGACATGCTGGTTTTTAACAGAAGGTTTATCAAAGATTTTAGTGTAATATCTAAGCCTTGAGTAACCTTCTAACAAGGATATATATTTTTGAATGGACTGAACATTGTGAAGAAGCCTTTGTTAAACTTAAAAACTTGCTTACTTTTGCTCCTGTCTTCAACCTCCTGATTGGTCATTACCTTTTGAAATAATGTGGTGACGCTAGTGATTATGCGTGGGTGCTGTCTTGGGAAAGGAAGATAAGAAACCTTAAATGTGATCTTACTATGCAAGTAAAACTTTAAATAGTGCTCAATGAATTACACTACCACTGGAAAAAGAATTACTTGCAGTAGTAATTTGCATGTGACAAGTTCAGATCTTATTTGTTGGCTCCCTGTTATTGTTTTTAGTGATCATGCAGCATTGAAATATCTTCTCTCTAAGAAAGATTCTAAGGCTAGATGGGTGCGGTGGATTTTGTTACTTCAAGAATTTGATATCAAATCAAAAGACAGAAAGGCACGAAAATGTTGTCGCAGATCATTTGTCAAGATTGACAACCGATTCGAGATCTGACATTACACCAATCGATGACTACTTTCCTGATGAATCTTTATTTTCTTGTCTCTACGATGCCTTGGTTTGCTAATATTGTTAATTTTCTTGTTTATAGGACAATTGCCAGCTCATTGGAGTACCCAAGAACAAAAGAAAGTTCTTGAAACGAAGTGAAAAACTTTTATTGGGATGACCCTTATTTATTTCAAATATTGTCCTGATCAAATATTTCGAAGATGCATTCCTGACAATGAGGTAAGTAGTGTCATTAAATTTGTCATTCTGAGGCATGTGGGGGTCATTTTCTCATCAAGAAAGACAACTGCAGAAAATCTTACAAGTGGATTTTATTGGCCCACATGTTCAAAGACTCACATGCATTCTGCAAGACTTGTGAAAATTGTCAAAGTTGGGATCTATTTCAAAACGTCACATGATGCTTTAAATCCTATTCTTGTCATTGAAATCTTTGACTGTTGGGGTATAGATTTTCATGGTTCCATTTCCTCCATCATTTGGTTTCGTGTAATATTAGTCGCAGTAGATTATGTTTCAAAATGGATAGAGGCAATTCAAGTCGATAAACAATGATCAACAAAACAGTGAATAAAGTTTTTAAAAGACAATATTTTGAGTCGATTTGGAATTCCTCGAGCCATAATAGTGATGGTGGAACACATTTCTGCAACAAGCATTTGCTTCTTTAATGAAGAAATATTGGAATCACACACAAAAGTTGCCACCCCTTATCACCCTCAGACAAGTGGACAAGTAGAGCTTGCTAATAGGGAGATCAAAACAGATCTTGGAGAAAACGGTGATACCCTAATAGGAAAGACTGGTCTTTTAAGACTTAATGATGCACTTTGGGCTTTATCGAACTGCTTATAAAACATCATTAGGTATGTACCTTATAGACTAGTCTATGGAAAACCTTGTCACTTGCCGGTGGAAATTGAACATAAAGTTATTGGGCTATTTAAAGCTTTCAATTCAAGCCTTGATGATGCTAAGTCAGCTGCGAAAATTGCAAATAAATGAGCTGAGGAAATAAGAAATGATGCATATGACAATTCAAAAATTCATAAAGCAAGAATTAAAGAGTTCTATAGATATGATAAGAAAATACTGGAGAAAACATTCAATGTTGGTCAAAAAAGTCTTGCTTTATAATTCTCGACTCCATTTATTTTTCCTGGAAAACTAAGATCAAGATGGAGCGGTCCTTTTATTGTGAAACATGTGTATCATATGGGGCCTGTGATATTGAGAATCCAAAGAATGGCAATGTTTTCCAAGGTAAATTGGGCATCGGTTGAAAGTTTATTTTGACAATTTTTCAGTTGGAAAATGACTCTAACTGAAATTGAGTGATCCTGTATATAGATTGATTCTTTTTCTCACATTGGTTTTGTGTTTTTGCTAGTCTCTTCTTTCACCCGGTCAAATGGCGGATAACGGTACTCCGTGACTCTTAAGTCCGGTTCTTTCAGTTTCCCCAAATAATTGATATCTGTATATATTTGTACAATTCTTAGCTCTTTCTCCCTTCTTTGAATCTCTTCTCCAAATTCTCTTTTGAAAAATGGACACCACTCTTGAAAAGTTGAAAGGTATTTTCCCGCTTTGCCTCCAAATGCGATTAATAAAATTTATCGTGCTAGGTGTGAAAGATTATGGTTGTTAATGAATCATGGAATTCCTGAAGAATATTCGCTGGCTAATTGAAGCAAAGGTCCGATTATCAGGTGAGTCCTCCAATTCTTTCATTTCACACATGCCTGGAACAGGTAAAAGCACTTTTGCAAAGAAACGTCGTGCAAAAAAAAACGACTGAAAGTCTGTCACAGATGTTGCCAGATGGACTTGTAATGCAACATGTCGTTCTTTAGGAATGATATCTGTAAACCGTGAAGATAAGATACAATTCATTAAGGATGGCCCTGAGTAAGGGGTCTTTAGATAATCTTTTGTTGACCTTGAGACGCGTCCTAGTGGAGATGTGCATCGTGTAATTCATGATTTATGACCACAATTCCATAAAGAACATGATCGACTTAGTCTTGGGAATCTGACTAAAAAAGACCCTGTTTGCCAGTTTTTTAAGAAAACTGGATGGGAAGCCTATCCCCGACCCATAGAGGGCGTTTAAGCCGTTCTTGGAACGTAAAACCAAGGGAAGATGTGAGCACAATCACAACTACCTGTACATACATGCTTTTTCAAATAAATAATTAATAAAGAAAGAGAGAGAGAGAGAGAGAGTTTGTGAGACTACAGCTGGCCTACATATAGGTGGTATGATTGCATTTTTCACTTTTTCATCTATAATTCTTCTCTTCCTTCCTTCATTTCTACTCATCCCATATATTCATCAATATAGAAGTGTGTAGAAATGGCAGGTTCCTCAAGTCATCATATAAGAAATATTTGTGTTTTCGATGGATCCAGTTCTGGGAAAGAAAAAGAGTTTTTAGAATCAGCAAATCATCTTGGTCGGGTACTAGCTGAGAGAAAGATTCATTTAGTGTATGGGGAGGCAGCCTTGGGTTAATGGGAGGTGTGTCAATGGCTGCATTTTTAGGAGGCAGTCAAGTTTTGGGGGTTGTCCCCAAAGCTTTAGCAACTGGGACATCATTGGAAAAAACAATTGGAGAGGAACTACAGGTCCCAACAATGTCTGACGACTGAATACCATGTTTAACCATGCTGATAGCCTTCATTGCCTTACCAGGTGGTCTGGGCACATTGGAAGAAATCTTTCATATTTCATCTTGGGCCCAACTGCACATTCACCATAAACCTATAGGTTTGTTAAATGTTAATGGTTTTTATGATAAGTTGATGTCTTTCCTTGATCAAGATGTGGAACAGGAATTTCTAACATCTTCGGCACGACGAATCATAATCTCTGCTGCTACTGCTGAACAATTGATTGACCAACTACAATCTTTCATCCCTGTCATTGATCCCTGCATGAGTCGTCTTAGATTGGTCAACTAAGGAAAGCCGTAAAAAGCTTAGATTAGATTTGAGCCTTCATCTGTGAAACCTTGTGTCTTTTGGTTTTATTAATAGCATATTATTTTTGTTTTGTTACTTCTTATGTTTGGTTTTAAGTGTGTTACAGGTTTGTCATTGTTCGCTGTTTCAGGTGATGTCTTCTATACTCTATCTTTTCTACTTCGGGAGAACATTGAGGACAATGTCTCGTTTTGGTTGGGGGGAGAGGGTAGTAGTTTAAAAAAAAAAAAAAAAAACAAACCAACTAACTGTTGTTGTTTTTAAAAACCATTTGGCAAAACTGTTATTACTAGGATGGCAGAGTAAAGAGGAAATTATTCTTGAGACGCATCGTAGTAAAAAATTTTCTAATGGTTATTTGCAATATTCATAACAAGCCTATTAGAATACTTCTTGAAAATATTCAGGTTTTTAAAACTCTCGCATTGTTATCACTTGATTCTGCTCATATACTCATTTAACAAGTATTATTTAAACCTTCATTTTCACACACCACACTTTAACATATGATTGTGGGTGCACATTGGATTATTACATTTAATTATGTTCTTTTGTTGAAGGTAACAACTAAGGGAAAAGGATAGTATTATAATTTGCAAAAAAAAAAAAAAAGAAGAAAAAAAAAGAAGAAGTAGTATTGATGATAATAAAAGTGGATAAGTTTAGTTTCGTTAGTAGCCTCCCTAACCTAAGCAATTAAAGCCGAAGGGGTGTTTTTAACACCTAATACCCTAAAGTCAACTGACTTGGGAGTTATTGGCCCAAAGCTTGTTACATGGGTTAAGGAGAAAAGCTTAAAGGGAATCAAACATTGCACTATCTACGTATCAGTATCTGCAACCCGAGTTGTGTTAAGCTCGTAGGGGTGTCTCAAACACCTAATTACCCTAAGTAATTAACGCAACTGGTCTGGGAGTCCTTTAGCCTAAAACTCGTTTTACATGGGTTAAAGATACATTATGTTTTAAGTTGTATGTGTATATAAATAAAATTAAAAAAAAAGAAAAAAAAAAAGAAAAAAAAAAAGAGTAATAATAATAATAATCCCAACCCAAGGAAGTTCACCTTAATTTGAACATAATATTGTTTCTTCCAAACAAAAGCCCCATCATCTATGTTTTCATATATTGAGCACGTAAAAAAAGAAGGTTTATTAATATCTTGTTTAAGAAGTATGAAGCAGTAATATAATTTAGTGAGAGTTTGTTTATCTGGATAAGATTAATAGAAGTTGAATGATGAATGCCTTGCTTTGTGATACTTGCAAATTGTTTCTCTATTTTAACGCTTTAGATTACTAGGGACTAGTAATAAAGCTGGTTGGGGGGTGTGATTAGTACTTAAAAGTGCATGTTTATCAAGGTTTTATATCATCATTTTTGCACTTGAAGTATCAATAACATCCTTAACTAAAGCATGTTTTATAATAACAACTTTGATATTATAAGATACCCTTAATTTATGGTAAATGCTCATCTTAAATGCAGGCCGATCACATAAATAAAAGGATTGATTGATGAGTTTAAGTATTGAAAGTTAAAGGACAAAGAGATGGCCAAACTTAGAAAAAGAGATGTCGGTGCAGTCCAAACCGGAACATTGCTCGGTAATTGGATCATATCTGGAGCTCTAGATCTCGGATTTAGGTTCATTTTATATGGATGGAAAGGTAAGACAAAGGCCTACAACTTTCATGAGGAGCCCAAGATCTAAGAAGGCCGTTTTGAAGTCCAAATTGAAGGAACAACGGAAGAAGTCCGAAGCTGTCCTGCAGCCCAGACACTAATTTAGTGTTCAGCCCATATCTTGAGTTCTAGGAGTCCAAATGACCTCATCTTTTTTTTGTTGGAAAGCTGAGACAATTTCCTAGAACATTCCTGAGGATTATGGGCAAATTATGATGTTAGCAATGACGTTTTGTTCAGACAAGAAGATAAGGATTGTCACCAAAGTCAAGATGTGGCACCCACTCATCAATTAGTCAACAAATCAATAGTTTCCAAATTTTGGCCTATAAAAGGAGGCACTTACCATGTATTAAGGCATCTTGGTTTCCAGATCAAGATCATGCTCTTGCTTTCTCTCTTTGTATTGCTTATGTCTTGCTTTCATTAATATCAAGTTTATGCACTTCATTTCCTTTCTTTTACTTAGTTAACTTCTTTCTCATTTATGTTCTTATCTTGTTTATTTATGTTTCTTTCTTTCATTATGTTTAGTTAAGTTAATTATGTCAAGGTGAAAAGGGTACACTAATGGTGTAAGAATAAGTATAATATAAACTTAACATGGACTTAACGTTGGATACTAACATGTTTTATATTTGTTATCTTGTTCACTTTTAATACTTTGCTTGTTTAAATGGTTAAATCTAGATTTATGTTGTATAAACACTTGGTACAACAAATACTTGGTACTTTCATAGCCCATACTGTATGGTATAATCGACACCTGAGCTATGAAAGGGACTTGATTTGTTGTTAACATAAGTTATAATCATGAATGCCTGCCAACATTTATAAGTATTAGCTTTATTCGAATAAGATAACTAATGTAATCATGTTAACAATTTATAATCTGATTGGAACCTCCTTTAATGTGTGGTTTCCAATTGAGAAATAAGAGTTTATATTATACTTGTTTGAAGTACCATAAGTGGATCCTCTAACCTTTGAATTTGTTTTTATCATTGTTTAATCCTTTACGTTAATCCTTTTATCTCAAAGTTCTCATTAATTTCTTCATCTTCTGTTATTATTATTATTATCATTGTTATTATTATTATTATTTACATCCTGTTTATACTATATAATATTATATCTTTTGATCTTTCATAAAGTCAGTATATTAGGCTGGAAACCTGTGACCGATCTTTAGATCATTCTCAGTGTATAACAACGCCACGTATGAGTATTATTATTGTTGTTGTTGTTGTTGTTGTTGTTGTTGTCTTGTTATTTATAATTTATACAATTAACCTCTCTGTGGTTCGACCCCGGTCTTGCCGGGTTATTTATTACTTCGACACTCCTGCACTTGGGAAGAGACATCAAGCTTTTGGTCGTGTCAACACTCTTACACTTAGAAGAATACAATAATCTTTTGGTCGTGTTAGGGGGCCTTGGTCAAACCTAAGAAGGTTGGGTTTGAGGCTGTGTTTGGGCCTGGGGGGTTGGGGTTTGGGTTCTTCCATGGTCGGACCAAAGAGGGTTAGGGTTGGGGTTGGGTTTGGGGTCCACGTCTGGACCTAAAGGGGTTGGGTAATGGTTCTATGTCTGGATCTAAAGAGCTTAGGGGTTAGGCCCGTGTCATGACCCAAGGGGGTTTGGGTTTGGGTACATCCATGTCTGGACTCAAAACGTGTTAGGGTTGGGGGTTAGGTTCAGACTCACGAGGGTTTGGGTCCTTCCCTGTTCAGACGCTAAATGGATTGGGGTGGGGTCGAAGTTCGAACCCAAAGGGGATGGGAGATGGGTTCATGTTCGCACCCAAGGGAGTTTGGATTTAGGTCTTTTGTGTCCAGACTCAAAGGGGTTTAAGTTTGGTTCGAAGTCCGGACACAAGGGGGTTGGGTTTGGGATCGAGGTCCAGACCTAAAATGGGTTTGGGTGAGGGTCCTTCCCTATCCGAAACCCAGATAGGTTGGGTTGAGGTCGGAGTGC
Organism: Populus alba; assembly: GCF_005239225.2. Taxonomy (NCBI): domain Eukaryota; kingdom Viridiplantae; phylum Streptophyta; class Magnoliopsida; order Malpighiales; family Salicaceae; genus Populus; species Populus alba. Next base: position 5,888,227 of record NC_133286.1, on the reverse strand, counting down.
AGAACCAAGGGGGTTGGGGGCTAGGTCCACATCCAAACCCAAGGGGGTTGGGGGCTGGGTCCTTTGCTATTAGGACCCAAGAGGGTTGGGGGATGGGTTCTTTCGTGTCCGGATTCAAAAGGGTTTGGGATGGGTTCGGAGTTTGGATCCAAAGGGGTGTGGGTTTAGGTTTGGTTCCTTCCCTGTCTAGACCCCAAATAAGATGGGGTGGGGTCGGAGTCCAAACCTAAAGGGGTTGAGGGTTGGATCAATGTTCGGACCCAAGGGGGTTTGGGTCCTTCCGTGTCCGAATGCAATATGGGTTGGGGTTGGGGTGCTGGTCCGGACTCAAAAGAGTTTGGGTCCTTCCATATCCAAATGCAATATGGGTTGGGGTTGGGGTTGAGGTGCTGGTCCAGACTTAAAAGGGTTTGGGTCCTTCCCTTCCATACCTTAAAAGGATTGGGATGAGGTTAGGGTTCGGACCCAAAAGGGTTGGGGCTGGGTCCATGTCCGAACCCAAAGGGTTTTGGGTTTTGGTCCTTCCATCTCCGAACCCAAAGGGGTCTGGGTTGGGTTTAGTGTCTGGACCTAATAGGGTTGGGGTTTGGGGTATAGTTTCGGACCTAAAGAGGTTTGAGATGGGTCCTTCCCTATCCAGACCCTAAATGGGTTGAGGTTGAGGTGGGGTCGTTGTTCGGATCTAAAGGGGTTTGGATCCTTCCATGTTCGAACCTAAGAGGGTTGGGGGCTGGGTCTATGTTCGGACCCAAAGGGGTTTGGGTATGGGACCTTTGCTGTCAGGACCCAGGAAGGTTAAGGAATGGGTCTGTAGGCGGACCTAAAAAGGTTGGGGTGTGGGTTCGAACTTAGTGGCGTTTGGTTTTAGGTCTTTTCGTGTTCGAACCTAAAATGGATTTGGGTGTGGGTCCTTCTGTGGGCGAACCTAGGAGTGTGTGTTTTAGGTATAGGGTTTGCGTCTGGACTAAGACAAATTAGGTTTTTGATGCCTGACCCAATTAAAAAGGGTCTTATCAGCAAACCCCGCTAGCTTGATTGGGCAACCAGCTCGCGGGTATGGCCTTAACGCTAGGGCATGACAACCCAAGCGTTAGGTGTCTGCAACCTAGGGCGTAACCCCTCATCCCTGTAGCCTTAAAACTCTTTGTGGCAAGGAATGACTGCTCTTGCGCAAAGTGTCTATGCTTGGGGCTGCAATACACAATGCCCCCACAAAATATGCAATCCACAGTGCAATGAGTCTTGGTGAACAGTGCTTGTTTTTAGCATTATTCAAATTCATAGTGTAATGAATCTTAATGAATAAGAAATTTCCCATATGATTTAACTTTATGTATAATTTCTTGAAAGAAAAAAAAAAAAACCATAACTTTAAGTATAAAACTTTGATTAAGTCAAATTTTAGATCATTGAAAAGATGATAAGATGTGTTTTCTAACCATGTAAATTTTATCAAATAACTATATGTCTAAGAAAATTCAGGACTAACATAAAAATTAAGTTTAAGCCAAATTCTCAATTTAGCACATCCAAAATACATCATAAATATTTATATAAATACAAAAATAGCCCAACTCTAATATTAATAAAGAATAACATGCATTTATAAGTGAAAGCATGGAATTTATTAGATATACCTTTCAAACTCTTAAAAATTTATGGAGATTGAAACTGAATTGTTTTATATATCAACAAAGAAATAATTAACAATTTATTGTGAATATACAAATCAAAATAATATTCAACTTTTCAAAATGTTTGATGGGGACTTTTTTATATGAAGATGTGTAACATCCAAACTTTTAGAATGTTAAAATTATTTTATGATCTTTTTTAAATGTATGAAAATAACAAGGAATTATATATATATATATATAATTATTTTTTAGAAAATAAATATTTTTTAAAGTTTTAATTATTAAAAATCGTGAAGTTGAGTTTCCTTATGATATAAAAAATAATAATATTAATGGAGAGATTTTCTTTTTATGATGAAGACAAAATCTCTTCTTAATATGTTAAATGGTTAGAGAGATTAGTCATAATTCAACTCTCTAATTTTTCTTCGTTTTTCCCCCTCAATGGAGAAGGTTTTTTTTAATATAATTTTTCTTCGTTTTTTTTGTTTTTTGTTTTTTTTTGTAAATTAAGAAGCGTTTTCTTTGCTTAAAGATACTATGTTATTAAAATTTTAAAAAAATATATAAAAAGATTGTGATCTCTACACCAAAAACCCAAATAAAACCCTCTTCAACATGCTTAAAGGGAAGATCTAACGAAGAAGAAATTAAACCTTGAAATTATCGAAGAACACTTGTATTTGCAGTAGACGGTGCAATAATGGCTAGCAAAAAGAACCCAATATTTATCACCGACACTTTTAAATCGAAGCTTAAAAAAATATCCCATAGTTGAGGCCATGGAGATGGCGTGCACTATTGCACTAAAAGTTGATAAAAATTGAAAGTGAGAATTAACGATGGAGGTGACATCCGACACAGAGTCCAAAACCAGTACCTAACATGATGTTGATACATGCTGCGTGCTTGATTTGAAATGCTATATAAATAAACAATCTTTTTTATTTTAATCTCCCAGCTATAAATGTATCGAATATTCTTCAAGATCATGGTCTGAAAATTCGTCAGTCCTTTGATTTTCTCGGGCACTGTCAATTAAGCTACAATTATTGGGTAGCCAGCATCATGGGATATATTATTTAACTTGTTTGGATAATTTAACTTATAGATTTTGGATTTTTTTTTAATTACTAGTTGAATATTATAAATCTTATGACTACTAAAAATTTATATAATAATTAACTTTAAAATCTTAAAAGATTAGTTGAAGTATTTATAAACTGATCAGATACTAACAATTAACAAAAAAAAAAGAAAGAGATAATTCATCAAGAAAAAAACATTTGTGTCATTGGTTTAGTTCAAAAAAGGATTTTATTATATGCAACTACAAGATTTCTTGAGTTTCTAAAAACTGAATCTTATGATATATTATTTAACTTGAAATGAATAGTTTAACTGATCATGTTTTGGATTTGTTTTTTTTTTTTTTAAATTACTAGTTTGAATATCATAAATTTTATGGCTACTAGAAATTTATATAGTTGTTAATTTTAAAGTTTTGAGAGATTAGTTGAAGTATCTATAAATTGACCGGATACCAATAATTAACAAGAAAAAAAAAGATAATTTAACAAGAAAAAAACATTTGAGTCATTGGTTTGTTTTGAAAGAAGGGTTTTATTATAGGCAACTACAAGATTTCTTGAGTTTCTAGAAGCTGAATCTTGTGTTTTGAAAAAAATCCCAACATATTTAAAAAGAAATTAATTATCGTATCAGATATTATTGTCAAAATTCAAATAGAAGAAAGGAAACTTCAATCTTTGAGTATCAAAGTGAAAGGAAACTTCAATCTTTGAGTATCAAAGTGAAATTCACTTTTTCTTCTTTCTCCTTTTCTTTTCTTTATATATGTGCATATCTTTAGTGTGCTGAAGGGATATTAGTTACATAGTATATTGTTGTCTGATGCTTACTGCATGCTAAATCAAAATTTATTTAAACATGTCAAAAAAATTATCTTGCCATTGTTAACGTTATTCTAATAAAATAATTTTTTATATAAAAAAATTATAAATTTTATTTTTTAATAAATCTATTGTTAAAAGTTGAAATTTAAAAAAAAAAAATTCAAACCAGAAATAAGAAACAATAAAATAATTTGAGTTTATCTATGTTATTCCATAAAATACATGATCTGAATTATAAGATAAGGATAACTTTATAGAAAGTAAACAAAAATAAATTATAAAATTTAATTCATAATTAACTCCTTGCTGAAGGATGAAAAAAAAAAAAACTTAATATAACTGAGTTAACTCGTCAAATTCACAGTATAAGTCATGAGACTGTGTTGTGAAAAACAAATAAAAATATAAATTATAAAGTTTAATTTTTAATCAATTTAATATTAAAGATAATATTAAAAAAAATATTAATTTTTTTAAAAAAACTTAAATATAAATTAACTGCTAAAGTCGTGATAAATA